>NC_085138.1:22662799-22847799 GCF_035046485.1 Aedes albopictus | reverse complement strand
CACTATCATTTCGTGGCTGATCTCGAACTTGCTGCTTTCTGGACAGTACACTCGATACTCTTTGGTGTCTTCACAGTAGCCAGCACACGTCCTTCCTACCGCGTTCCTACGTTTGAGCTTCGGTATGTGAATCGCAACACTCGCTGCCAATACCTCGCTTATTGCCTTCATATACGGCCACTTTCTTGCTAGCGTCATCCACAAACGTGATAAAATATCTTGTTGAGTTTAATCACCGTTAATTAGTATATATCTTTTTTGTTGATATTTCTCGGTGAACGAATAAAACAATATCGTTTTTTGCGTGATAAAATATTGAAGGAAAAGACTTTTACTGGTTTATGCTAGGTATGCACTTCAAACGGAATCGCCCAAGTAATTTTCGTTCAGTGCATTATTTTTTCCGTGACCGGAATGGTCAAAAAATTTAACACAGCAAGCCCCATTTGATTTGACGTTCCGGTTCAGCTCCGTACTAGGATCCAGAATAAAGCGACGCTTTATCATTTCTTGAGCGATTCCTTGCCTGAATTTTCCACGCATCGAGATAGTCCAAGAAATTTCTTGAGATCTGCGTACTACCTATTACATATATCGGAATACACTAACTCCAGGAGGTCCGATGCCCTGGAATCACTTTTCGGGAATGCTTACCCTCGCTTACCCATCAAACATGCTGTACAGTCGTCTACCTTGGAAATCTACACCGTCCGTAACGTCCTTGAGTTGCTTCAAACTTGCCTCATTTAAGTGCGCCATCCTTCTATGCCAAAGCTGGATTCCGTTTGCCAGAGAAATTCACATTGGCAGGTTCACTCGGTACAGGTCGCCTTCTTCGCTACCAGAAACGACCAGTTCACCATCCTCGTTCAAAAGTTCGCATTTATCCGCTGTGAAGATCATGGTATGCCAAACGCTTGCAGATCGCACTTACGGACAACAGGTTAGTTGCCAAATCTTCAGCACATCATGGACTTCAATCGTACCTGCTGGATTCTGCATGTCAACCGTACCTTTTTCCAATTTCTTCATGCTCCGATCCATTATTTGCGGACCCAACGGCATGTTGCATAGGAGTTTCTTCAGTGAACTTCTGATTCGGCCTGGCAATATGCGACACGTCGCACCCGAGTCATCACGCTTCACTTTGAACATCACCAATCGCAAAAAATACTACACAATTCGTTCGACTTCGGTTTCGCTTTACTTGAAAACTTCTCCGGACACTTGACTACGAAATGACCGGTCTTTCCGCAATTGAAGTACGTCTTCTCAGTCTTCTTCCTCACTTGTGTCTTCAACTTACTTGGAATTGCGTTCGCGTATACAACGCCCCGTCGTTAGCGACATTGCCACTTGTAGACTCTCTTTCAAATTTCACATCGTGTAGGATCTTGGCTTTTACCGAATCTGAGGTCAGGTTATATCCCAAGGCTTCCAATCCCATGATCATCAATCAGTTCGTAATGATTTGGAAGTCCCAACAGCAATAACGCCACCAACCACAAGTCGTCTATCTTGAACCCAATCGAAGCAAGCTTGTGGGAGGTACTCATGTACTCTTCAGTTCGTTGACGTATTCCAACACACTCGAACTGCTGATCTTCCGCTTCAGCCCTGATGTATTTTGAAACGCTGCCGCTAACTTCTTCTATGCATCTGCTGCATCCACTACATTCTAGACCAGACTGTAGTTGAAACTTTCAAGGCTGAGACAGATCGTCGCCAGCGGTCGCATCTTGACGTTATTTGGTACGATTTTGCCTTCCACCGCCACCGGTTCAACCGCACTCCAACTTTCTTCTCGAATCAAAATCATCCTCATCACAAATGCCCAGGTTGAATAGTTTTCGCGATCCTTCAGCATCTCCATAGCCTGCATCACCACTTCGGTTGTTCTTCCGGGACTTCTGCGAGTTGTTCCTAGGATTTCTACCAGAACTCCTTCTATAGGGTTTCTGCAATTATTTGCGAGGTTTCTACAAGAGCACTTCCCTGGATTTCTTTCAGGAGTTCTCAGGAGATTTCTTTCAGCGACCCCAACAAAATTCTCTCAAAGTTCCTTCGGGTATTTCTCTTTGTGGTTTTCCGGGAAAACATTCTAACAGATTCTCCCGAGAATGTTGTGTTACTCCAACAAAACTTCTTCCAAGGAGTTGTACCAAAGCATTTTTCGAGTTTATATTCGCTGAATTTAGCCTGTAGTTCCTCCGGAAATTTCTCTCAAAGATTTCCAATGTTGTTTATTAAATTCGCCTTATATTTCCACCCAAGATTACTGCCTAAAGTTTTTCTCAGATGTATTAATCTTTCTCGGGATTTATTATGAAGTTTCTCTCGTTAGTTCTGTCTGTTTGAGGGAGTCTCTGCGGCGTTTTATGGGTTCTCATTAGGATTGGAGGGTTTTCAGGGATATTTCAGAAGATCTCAAAGGCGTTTCAGGTGGTTTCATGTGATCTTTGAGGTGTTTGGGGAGTCTCAGGAAGATTCAGGGGGTTCTCAGGAGGATTCTGGAGAGTTTCAGGAGGGTTTTAGGGGTATTACAATGGGAGAGGGATTTCAGGGAATTTCAGGAAGTATCATGGGGTCTCGGTGTCTCAGAGGGCCTGAGGAGGCTCAGATCAACTTCAGGGTGGTCTCAAGGACGTTTAAGGGGTCTCAGAGGGTAGCTCAGAGGAGTTTCAGAAGAGTTTTAAGCGCAAACAGACGTTCAAGTTTGACTCAGCAGCTTGTGTAAAAACATGCCCGCCACAAATTGCCAAGTGGCAATCAATGAACAGATGGCGTTAGCGATGTTCATATTCAATCGCTGCCTCACATGTGCGTTGCGACCAACAACTGTCCCCACGGTCGTTTTCCAGCCGGATGGCGGCAAAAGACTGCACGTGTTGCACGCTAATAATGTGTCCACATAATTTGTGCAGAGTAAATGACTTTTATTTAATGTCTAAAATCTTTTGCACAAAGTAGCGCAGGACTCTTGTAAACTATTTTTCACATTATTACTTTTATTTTACATAGATTTGCTTAAATAAAACTGCATTTGGATGAACTTCACTCGCATTGGAAAATTTTTTGTGAATGTGACGCAAATGTAGGAATGATTTTGACAGTGTTTGTTTTGATTTTATTTCTTGGTGGGTGGTGAATTGGGTAGTAAATAAGCGACTGGAAGCACGTGGTTTCTCAAACTGTCAACTGTGTTGCGTAGGTGTCGTTAGTGAAAATTTACATAGAAAATTTGAATAAATTTGTTCGAGCTAGAACATCTGTCTGCGGTTTTAGGTAATCGCCGGAGGGTTTTAAAATGGTTTGGACTTAGGATTTCAGAGGTATTTTATAGAGTTTCAGGTACGGCCCTGGATGTCCATCAGTCCTTCTGAAACGTCCCTTAAACCCCTGGAAATGCCTCTGAAAGGACTTCAAACCCTATAAAAAAAACCTCAAACTACTTGCATTCACTGAAATCCCCCTGAAAGGCTGTGCTGTGCCTGCACATATAAATTATCATTATTGCCTACCGCGAAGAACCATCCTTGTATCCCACAGTCTATTCGAAAACCACTTGAGTGGACAATAGTTAATTATGTAACGAGTTGCAAAAAGTTGATTTTTTCAGCACGAGTCTTACATTTATCCAACGAGGCTTGCCGAGAAGGCTTGCGTGAGAAGCTAACCCGAAAGCATAAAATAAACGACCTGAAATTCAACACTCAGCAATGCATTGCAGCGCATCGATGAGCATTGCACCTAACTGACCTACATCGGTGGGCAGGGCATGTTGCAAGAATGCCGGATAACAACCTTGCATAGTTGATGTTCGTTGCTTATCTGGTTGACACAAGAAGGCTTGGAGCACAGAGAGCACGATGGGTGGACCAGGTGGAGTGTGACCTGGTGAGCATTGGTCGTGACCAGGCATCAAATGTTTCCCTCACTCACGCGAGTAACGATATATCACACAGCGATATTATCCGGATAAAGCAGCCTATGATATTTTCCTTGCACCCATATATATCCGATTGAAAAGGCTCTCACTCCGGTTACTTGACGTGATAAAAGTATGCTCTCTCCAACTAGTGCTCACTCACAAATCGTTTGTTGACGCAGGAGAAAATGGTTGCTAATGCCGTTTTTCTTCTTTAACCTGGGTTGGAACTGGATTGGCGGAAAATGAACTAATAAACTTTATTACAAGCGAACCCGAAGTCGGGTTGAAGTTGAAACTGTGATCTGATCAGTTAAATCAGTTGATAAAGAAAAACGGCATAAGTCTGTACCAACCCACGTTTTCACCCGGTTGACGTCTGAGCAGTTCCATGTTATCTAGATGGCCATGAAAACAAGAACAAATAATGTAAACACGGCAGTACTAAACGTCAAAAAAGTTATCTTGTGCATCGGAGGAGACGTTATGTGACTCGGACACGGAGTGAAAAATTTGATGCTTTGTTGTTTGTCCGTGAGTTGTGCCTGGAGAGAAAGAGAATTATCGCGAGCGCTGGAGTGAGAGACTTTTATTTTTCATCCCATGCAGTGAAAAAGCATGATCGCGGAGGTGGATAAATCCGAGGAATCCGATCACGTGAGTGAGAAATTTCATGCCTGGTCGTGACCGAGGATGGAGAACGGCAGCCGCAAACTGAGTATTGTTGCGTATTATTGTTTATCATGTCTTATCTTACATGTGATGTTGAACAAATGAATGTACGGTACCAATGTATGTAAATTTCTCAGATGATATATACAAATTGCAAAGCGAGGAAATATACATTTGACGATAGTATAAACAGTTGAGGCCAAAAACAACACACATAACACAACACGCGACGCGAGACAAGACATAACACTTATCGTTCTTACAATCGTCAAGAAAAGATTCAAATTACCTTTACGTCCAGGAAAAGGTTTAAAACCAGAGTTGTAGGGAGCTGGTCATCGCTGGCATCCTGGTCTTCAGATGCCAATAACACCTTGACTGCACTTCAAACTTGTTTGACCAACAAAACATTATTTATTATTGCCACGTCTGCACAGTTTCAAACTGATAAATAAAATCATGGCCCACACAGCTCCACAAATTAGGTCTATCCAATGACGAAGCTTGTACTTACTGGAAATTTCGTTAAATCGCCTATTCGTCTTATGCAGTTGATGATGTCTTCCGAGTTTTCCGCTTTCAAATTGTCAAAATATACCTACTTTACCTATCATCCATCCATCTTCCATCGTCGTCGTCCACCAGAGTGACGAGTTATTTCCTAGGAGGCCCCCTCCACTCGTGCCAGTAGCCGATGAAGTGCTCCCGCAGTGGCCACACATTCCGACTGCCGTAGTAGGCCCAGAACATCCCGAACAGGGCTCCACCCAGATGGGCTGCGTGGTCAAAGAGCTTCCAGCCGAGGAGCACTCCGGCCAAGTCGATTCCCATTATCACTTTGATGGCCTGTGGAAGAGAGAAATTGGAAGGGTATTTTTAAGCTTGTTAGTGTACTTTAAGGATTAGATCGTGAGAAACGCATGGTAATGGTTTGCATGTATCTATTCATCTGTCGTGATCTCGTGATTGTTGTCCAGAAGATGTCTCCAGGAATTTATCCAAACAGTTCTTAAAAAGTTCCACTAAGGATTTCTACAGCAATTCCATAAAGAAATTTTCAAGAAATTCCCCTAAGATTTCTCCAGGATTTGTCAGGTCAGCGCCAAGGATTCTTCATAATTCTTCCAGGCAAATAACTCAAAGTTTTCTTCTGTACTTCCTAAAAAAAATTATCCATATTTTTCCGAATTACTCAAGAAATTTATTCGAAAAGTTTTTCAGACTATTTTAGATGATTCCTTCAAACATTTCTTAAAAGCTTTTCCAAGGATTCGTCCAGAAACTAGGATTCCTATAAAAGCTTTTGTGAAAAATCTTTTAAAAATTCCTCCGAGATTTCCTGATTTCTCCAGGGATATCGTCTTGTAAGATTTCTCCGAATATTTCACCTGAAATTTCTCGGATTAGTCCTGCACAAATCTTTTTGAAGATTCCAATAGAACTTTTTTCGAGCACTTCATAATAAATATCCTCTTTGACCATCATCCAAGGATGCCTTCACGGAAATCCTTCCAGAAATTTTTCCACGGATTACTCTATAAAATCGTTCGGAAGTCTTCCAAAGAATTCACTATAAACTTCTGCAAGGAAGGTTCTAAAAATTTCTGCGAGAATTTACCGAGAAATTTTATAATCTATGTATAATAATCTATAACTGTTTTCGAAGTACATGTTTCTAGAAATTCCTTCAAAGCTTTCTTCAGAAAATTCTACCAGGACTTCTCCTAAAATTTCTACTCCATCACTTTATCCGAGAATTCCTCAAGTATTATTCACAAATTATTCCGGGAAATATCCTAGGGTTCCTCCAGTATTTCGAAGATTCTTCTAATCTTTTCCCTCCAGAAGTTCATTCGAGGATTTCTCCAGAAATACTTGAAAGACTTCTTGGAGGGATCCTGTCAAACGCCAGAAGGAACCATGAAGTAATCTCGAAAATAATCCGATGATATTATGGTGTAGTTTCTGGTAGAATACAGTCCGGATTCGCTGGTTGGGTCACGACTGCGCCCCGATTAGCGAATTGTGTTCGTTCGTTGGGGCAACTGACAACTGATCAAAATGCTCTAGACACACGCAAGTGACGAGAAATACGTCACGGAACACTCACATACTTGCGCAAACGTTCTGTATACAGGAGCTGTGATGCGACGGCGGTCAGACGTCAAACTCGTTTTGACATCTATTTTGACATTGACAGTGCGTTTTAGTTGGGTTTTGCCCCAACCAGTGAACATTCAACCATCGAGACAGCCCATCTAACGAGCTCTCAACGAACGAATCGTCACTGTATTCATTACTCCTGGAAGACGTTCTCTCTCGTTACTGATGCTATTCCGACAGAATTTCTAAAGGACTTTTGTTGCTATTCCGACAGGATTTCTAGAGGACTTTTGTAAAATCCCTGTAGTATCCAAAACTTACAATGTAGTCTTGGGGCAAGACACTGTGCTGGAGAGTATACAGAGTTGCTCAGAATTTCTCCGGATTGCTCCCGTTTTTACTTGGGTGTTGCCTGATTTATCGCAAAATCAAAACAATACATATTGCCCGATTATCTCGCTTTTCTAGCAGTTTTAGGGATGTTTTCCATAAAATTTTGTCGATCATTGGTGAAAACAGTTATTTCTCAGAGTTACGCTCGTTTGCACAGTATCAGGGGCAAGACATGAATGAAGTCGCTGTAGAAATATCCTCGAATGCCATATTAAGTAAGGTCGTGAAATCGCTAGTGAAATACCAAAAAAATCTCTGGATTTTTTGTTACATTTCTAGGTTATACTCTAATCAAATTACGTAACGAAATATAACGTGGGAAAGTCTTTGTTGATTGATTGATTGACTTAGCTATATTATAGAGCTTGTTGACGTTTATTCGGCTCTCTCTTTCAAGCTTGCAGGCGGGATAGGATTTGTTTTCATCGGGAAACCTTTCCTGATGACAACAAATCCTATTCCGCCTGCATGTTTGAAAGAGAAAGGTGAATAGACGTCAGCAAGCTCTATAGAGACTTTCAGCTCTTTTGACCCTCTTTGTACAAATTCTAATATATCATCGCAGCTATCTTAGGTATCTTAATTCTTAAGTTGTTAAAACTTATAGAAGAAATCTTGAAAGAATATCGACTAGAGGTTCAGGAGTAATCACAGAAGGAATACCCTAAAACGATTCTCTAGAGCAGGGATTTCCAGATCGTACACCGCGAAGCCTTGGCAAGTGCACCGCAACACATATTTTTTTCTGTCTAAATAAATAGTCAATGCAATGGAATAAATGTGAACAAGAGAGGTTCTCGGTAGGAAGGGACTCCCAGGGATCTAGAGGAATTTACACGACACACGATGGAGAGTTTAAAACGGAAATTAAGCAAGAAACCCCTTTGGCACTCGCAAACATTCTTCAAGGAGCCAGCAATGTATCTTCATGAATTTCTCTAAAAATCACAAAAGCAATCAAACTAGTATTTCTACAGTAAGACCTGGGAGGTAATCTATCAATGATTTCGAAATCAGTTTACCAAGAATGTAATCTTCCCCAATCTTCTAACGAAATGGTCAGACAATCTTACCAACAATTCTGTTAGTAGGTTGTCGAAGACCTGGAAATGAAGCTTAGAAAGATCGACCAAGGAATTTGCCATATATACATATACTAGCTGTCCCCGGCAAACTTTGTCTTGCCTACTGCGTTTTTTGACGTTTCAAGTTTCTATCCAAGACCAAGTCCCCGGTCACAAAATGAATGGAAGGTCGATTTTCAAAAACTCTCAATTTTTCCTTGTTTTTTGGCTCATAAACCTTCCTTGGGTGAAAACTAACAGAACAAAACTTAGACGACCAAAATTGGACCTTCCGTTTTCAAGTTATGCGCGGTCCCACGTATGCCACTGCATATATATATATATATATATATATATATATATATATATATATATATATATATATATATATATATATATAAAAATATATATATATATATATATATATATATAAAAATGAATTTCTGTCTGTCTGTCTGTCTGTCTGTCTGTCTGTCTGTCTGTCTGTCTGTCTGACCGCTATGGATTCGAAAACTACTGGACCGATCAGTGTGAAACTTTGTATGTTGGTACATTTGGGGCCGGGGAAGGTTCTTAGCTTGGTGCGGGACCTCTCCGGTCTCTGGAACGGGGGGCTTCCATACAGATGACTTCGCCGGGGACGTGCCTATGGAGCTGCATGTCAAAAAACACAGTAGGCAGGCAGAACGACGTTTGCCGGGACAGCTAGTATATATATATATATATATATATATATATATATATATATATATATATATATATATATATATATATATATATATATATATATATATATATATATATATATATATATATATATATATATATATATATATATATATATATATATATATATATATATATATATATATATATATATATATATATATATATATATAATCTCAGCCTCAGTAGTGTTATTGGGAAAACGGCTATCACAGGGGTTTTCAGTCCTTTTGGCTCGCGGTGCATTTTTTGGCAATATATTTCTCCACGGTGCTTCTGTGTAAGGTACACCGGTGCAAGATGAAACGCGCAGTTGCAAGTAAGATTTCAATATAATATGGAAATTTATCCATTATCAAAAGATGGTTTGATTAAAAAATATCTGTTATTACGTTCAAATTTATGATCATGACCAGATAACCTCACGTTAACCCGCTGTTTCATCTTACCCCACCCGTTTCAACTTGCCCCGGTGTACCTTATCATCAAATCTATTTGGATTTGGGCACATTGAATAATTGTGACGCTGTCTTGCATAAATGCTTTTTGTCGGAGTTAAGCACGAATGTCACAGTTGTTCGACTTGGAATATTTTCGTTGTGAGGAATATTTCTATGATTTTTTTTATTTAAATTAATAGTGAAACTTCTACCAAATTAGTCGATATTGTTAGGTGCATTTCAGACAAGAGCCTCGGCGAATGCCTAGTGTGGTTTTTGATAAACTTTTCCCATAAACACTACTGAGGGTTTGATTATATTCCATTTCATTGACTATTGACATTGACTATTCATCAGACAGGGAAATTTAAGACTTCATTGACGAGTTTTTGGAGAAATTTCTGGAGGAAAAAATCTAAATAAAGATGGGTCAACAACAAGACAAGCTGTAGAAGCTTTCTGGTACATTTCTTGGACGATATTATGACATTTTCACTAGAAGAATGCATGTACATAGGGATGAGAACAGAATCTCTAGACTCGTAAGGCCAGTACTCGAAAAAAATGCACCACAGAAAAAAATATATAACTTTTGATTGAACGCATCCAAACAGCTGATTTTTTAAACAGTTGCTGTATAGTAGGCCGTGTCGATTTTTGCAAAATTGCGAATACACAATCCCGAATAGTCACAAATGGTTGCAAATGGACCCAAATGAAGCCCTGCAAAATTTAAAAATTCTAAAAAATCGGTAAGCTAGTCCGCACTCGACTTGAAGTTTTATATGGGAATTTTAATTTTTCAGTATGGGGAAATCCAACTTTTCAAACTTTTGAAGAAAAAGGCACATTAAAGCAACTCTAAAAATCCGCTCCCCCCCTGAAGATTTAGTGCATATATTAGGGAACATTTTGTTAGAAGACAACTTTTTAGTTGCACTTAAGATAAGGGCGTTATTAAATTTCGAAACAATGGACATTTTATTCGCATGATTTCTAACTTCTTTAATTGGCATCACTGCACGTTTTGCGTGTTGAAGATGGTGGTAACAGCCATCTTCGGCGTCACCACCCGTCGCTGGATGGAGACGCAAGTACCTGATAAAAATGAGATAGTTAGGATTGTAAATATTCTTGCGATATTGCTTTATAAAAACTTGGTATCTTCGGCAAAGTTGTTGGCATGATCAAGAGCTGTCCAGTGATGAACTAAATCATTGGCAAATCCATCGCTGGGCGGCGCTAGTGTGCATACAAACTACATGCAATAGTATTAACGTATATGCGTATATCTCAATAACGTGATAATTTAACTGTGTGGTGTCTTCGACAAAGTTGTTGGCTGGGCTACGGGCTATCCAGTGACGAACCAAGTAAGTAGGAATTCAACCGATAGGCGGCGCTAGTGTGCATACAAACTGAATGCAAAAGTACAAACGTATATGTGTGTATCTCAATAACGTGATAGTTTAAGTAGGTGGTGTCTTCGACAAATTTGTTGGGTGGACCACGGGCTATCCAGTGACGAACGCAATACAGTCTAGACTCCTACTACACGGTTAGTTCGTGTTGTAGGAATCCCAGAGCTTATGGGATTTCGCCTAATTGGGGGTGTGAGCGAATATATCAGGAGTATTACAAGATAGCACCATACTTTCTTTGGCAAAGTTGTAGTACTAGAATAGATCTACCACACAATGCGAACTAACATCCAATTAGTTGGCAATTTGGCCGATAGAGGTGCTATGTATAAGTGGTTGCTTATGTTCACTCGCCAGTAGAAGTACTCATAAGTTATCGCTTGCGGAACAATGCTGTCTTCGGCAAAGTTGTTCAGTAGGTCAAGAACAATCTGGTGGCTAACCAATTAGTTTGTGATTTCGCCACTAGGTGGTGCTAGTTGTCAAGTAAAGTTTCAAACTTCTCTAGCTCGCGATCCAGATCAGATAGAAAAGTGCCGTCTTCGTCAGAGTTTTTCAGGAAGTAAAAACCTATCTGGTGATTCAACAAACATTTAGTTGGTTAGTAGGCTAGGTGGTGTTAGTTGTCAAGTAAAGTTTCAAACTTCTCTAGCTAGCGATTCAGAGCAGATAGAAAAGTGTCGTCTTTAGCAAAGTTTTTAGGAATTCAAAACCTCAGTGGTGATTCAACATTTAGTTTATGGTTTCGCCGCTAGGTGGCGCTAGTTTTTAAGTTAAATTTTAAACTTCTCTAGCTCGCTATTCAGAGCAGATAGAAAAGTGTCGTCTTCGGTAAAATTCTACAGGAAGTCACGAGCTATTTAGTGAATTAACAATGAGTTTGTGATTTCGCCGCTAGGTGGCGCTAGTTGTCAAGCAGGGTTCCTGATTTCCGCTTTTCATTTTCTTCCACATTTCGAAGGTAGTCATTCGCATCGCAAGCGATCGAGCGGTGATGCGATTCGTGAGTGATACGAGTGGTTTTGTGCATACGATTTTTTTTATGTTTTCAAAAAATCTTTATTATTTTCTTTGCTAATCTAGCATTTCAACAATAATACACTAAAAATTTATGCATTACATGCAAAAATTCTCTTCAAGTTATGAAAATAGCCGTTTCGATCACTCACCAGCATTCTTCACCATTCGCCATTCATTCATTCGCGTGCGATCGAAACTGTGACGAACGGCAACGAATATCGAAGCCAAACAATTTGCGCATCGCTTCCCACTGGTGATGGGGTTGCATGTTTGATCACGACTATCCGTTTGCTGCATCTTTCTCGATTCGCTTCAGCAAAGAGGAATGAATATGAATGGAGTGAGGCGAATATACCGATCATTGTTGTCAAGTCAAGTTTCAAACTTCTCTAGCTCGCGATCCAGAGAAGATAGAAAAGTGTCGTCTTCGGCAAAGTTCTTCAGGAAGTCAAGAGTCATCTTCTGATTAAAAATATAGTTTGTGAATTTGACGTTAGGTGGCGCTAATTGTCATGTAAAGTTTTAAAACACTATCTCAGGATCTATAGCAAGGGCCCATATAGCCGAGGCGGTAAACGCACGGGTATTCAGCATAGCCATGCTGAGGGTGACGGGTTCGATTCCCGGTCGGTCAGGATCTTTTCGTAAAGGAAAATTCCTTGACTTCCTTGGGCATAGAGTATCTTCGTGCCTGCCACACGATATACACATGCAAAATGGTCATTGGCAGAGGAAGCTCTCAGTTAAAAACTGTGGAAGTGCTCATTGAACACTAAGCTGAGAAGCAGGCTTTGTCCCAGTGAGGACGTTACGCCAAGAAGAGGAGAGGAGGAGGATCTATAGCAGATAGAATAGTACTGTCTTCGGCAAAGTTCAACAGGAAGCCAAGAGCATTCTGGTGGTAAAACAATAAATTGGTGCTACGCCACTAGGAAGTAGCATTTATTGGTGTTTCAGCGCGTATGCTATTGTTGCACCACAATAGTTCTGCTGCTTAATAGTAATCCCAAGTAACACGCTTATCACATAAGGGCGGAACAAAAACCTGCTGCTGTAACTTTTATGTGACAAGTGCGTTACTTGGGAAGGATTGACAATTCAGAGGTGCGATGTTTGATCCCAGATGCAATCTTTTTTGTACATATGTTGAAATTCATATTTGTGTGTTACTGTGCGACAACATAGACTCCGTCCACAGATAAACAGACGTAACACTCTTAAACATGGCTTGGCATGTGCATTTAAATATCAATACAAATTTCATTTAATTTCCACTATCCTTCCACCAGAGGCGCTAGTGTTCGATCGTTTTGACGTTTGCCAGTGTACACGTTGCTGAATCATGCAATCGACAGTATCTCGAGCGGTTCTTCGAACAGGTGGCTGTGTGCAATAGAAATACACTAGAACTCCAATGGCGCTATAGTCACTTTTCCTATTTAATTAAATTAATTAGTTTTATTGTAATAATTGATTGTTTTCAAGTGTCCAGCTTGAAGAGCATCACTTGTTTTGGTAAACAAAATTTGTTTGACACTTCTAGTACCGCTACTGACGCTGTAAGGGCGTGGCAAACTAGATGTTTGTCATACGAACAGTCGCGACATTGCACTTCTGTGGCTAGTTATTCTAATCTGTGTGCTCATAGAAAATATACCGGGCAAAAGTTTTTGATGAATTTTCTCCAAAAATTACGTCTGTTTGTCTGTGCTTCGTTGCTTAGCGCACTTGAGCGAAGAGCGAAACAAAACGACAAAAGATTTCATTTTTCTTAAAAATGCAAGCCCTTCATGCAACTAATTGTTGAATCATCAGATTGCTCTTGACTTCCTGAAGAACTTTGCCCAAGACGACCCTCTTCTATCTGCTCTGGATCCCAAGATAGAGAAGTTTGAAGATTTACTTGACAACTAGCGTCACCTAGCGGCGTAATCACCAACTTATTATTAATTCACTAGATAGCTCTTGATTTCCTGAAGAACTTTGCCGAAGACGACACTTTTCTATCTGCGCTGGATCGCGAGCTAGAGGCAAAATCGCCACCTAACAGCGAAATCACCAACTAAATGTTACATCACAAGATTGTTCTTGACTTCCTGAAGAACTTTGCCGAAGACGACTCTCTTCTATCTGCTCTGGATCGCGAGCTAAAGAAGTTTAAGATTTTACTTAACAACTAGCGCCACCTAGCAACGGAATCACCAACTAAATATTGAATCACCAGATAGGTTTTTACTTCCCGAAAAACTCTGACGAAGACGGCACTTTTCTATCTGATCTGGATAGCGAGCTAGAGAAGTTTGAAACTTTACTTGACAACTAGCGTCACCTAGCGGCGAAATTACAAACTTAATGTTAAGTCATTAGATAGCTCTTGACTTCCTGAAGAACTTAGCCGAAGACGATACTTTTCTATTTGCTCTGGATCGCGAGCTAAAAAAGTTTGAAATTTTACTTAACAACTAGTGGCACCTAGCGGCGAAATCACCAACTATATGTTGAATCACCAGATAGGTTTTTACTTCCTGAAAAACTCTGACGAAGACGGCACTTTTCTATCTGATCTGGATCGCGAGCTAGAGAAGTTTGAAACTTTACTTGACAACTAGCACCACCTAGTGGCGAAATCACAAACTAATTGGTTAGCCACCAGATTGTTCTTGACCTACTGAACAACTTTGCCGAAGACAGCATTGTTCCGCAAGCGATAACTTATGAGTACTTCTACTGGCGAGTGAACATAAGCAACCACTTATACATAGCACCTCTATCGGCCAAATTGCCAACTAATTGGATGTTAGTTCGCATTGTGTGGTAGATCTATTCTAGTACTACAACTTTGCCAAAGAAAGTATGGTGCTATCTTGTAATACTCCTGATATATTCGCTCACACCCCCAATTAGGCGAAATCCCATAAGCTCTGGGATTCCTACAACACGAACTAACCGTGTAGTAGGAGTCTAGACTGTATTGCGTTCGTCACTGGATAGCCCGTGGTCCACCCAACAAATTTGTCGAAGACACCACCTACTTAAACTATCACGTTATTGAGATACACACATATACGTTTGTACTTTTGCATTCAGTTTGTATGCACACTAGCGCCGCCTATCGGTTGAATTCCTACTTACTTGGTTCGTCACTGGATAGCCCGTAGCCCAGCCAACAACTTTGTCGAAGACACCACACAGTTAAATTATCACGTTATTGAGATATACGCATATACGTTAATACTATTGCATGTAGTTTGTATGCACACTAGCGCCGCCCAGCGATGGATTTGCCAATGATTTAGTTCATCACTGGACAGCTCTTGATCATGCCAACAACTTTGCCGAAGATACCAAGTTTTTATAAAGCAATATCGCAAGAATATTTACAATCCTAACTATCTCATTTTTATCAGGTACTTGCGTCTCCATCCAGCGACGGGTGGTGACGCCGAAGATGGCTGTTACCACCATCTTCAACACGCAAAACGTGCAGTGATGCCAATTAAAGAAGTTAGAAATCATGCGAATAAAATGTCCATTGTTTCGAAATTTAATAACGCCTTTATCTTAAGTGCAACTAAAAAGTTGTCTTCTAACAAAATGTTCCCTAATATATGCACTAAATCTTCAGGGGGGGAGCGGATTTTTAGAGTTGCTTTAATGTGCCTTTTTCTTCAAAAGTTTGAAAAGTTGGATTTCCCCATACTGAAAAATTAAAATTCCCATATAAAACTTCAAGTCGAGTGCGGACTAGCTTACCGATTTTTTAGAATTTTTAAATTTTGCAGGGCTTCATTTGGGTCCATTTGCAACCATTTGTGACTATTCGGGATTGTGTATTCGCAATTTTGCAAAAATCGACACGGCCTACTGTATAGTATGTGTAGATGATGACATGAAAATTTCATAAAATTCGGTAAAGTATTGGCGAAGATATCTCAGACGCAAAAAATGAGACATTTTATTTTATTCTGTGCGAACAAAGATTTAAAATATTATTCCTTTTTTTACTCTTTAAGCTCTAGAACCGGAAATACTCAACTGTTTTTGATGGATTTTTTTTTCTGTGGGTTAAGTGAAAACATTTTGAGATAATTTCATTCAATTGGGTTTTTAAATCGAGAAAAATTCAATGATTTTATATCTTTAAACAAAAGAGCACCTTTTTCTAAGCCTCTATGATTTTTTTTACAGATTTTTAGAACTTTGTTTTGATCCCTAAATGCAATTTCAAAAAGATTTATTCAAATCACCTATTGACAGCTGGGCAACTGCTTGACAGCTTCGCCCAGTACAAAATCCGACGAGGGGTGATTCGACAAATCGCTCCCATACTAACTTCAAATTGATTTTTAAATAGGTTCCCGGGCTCCAAAATTCATGAAAATTTGGATTTCGGCTCAGTTTGGCGTGCAGATTCAGAATATGGAATTATCTCAACATCGCTTAAAAAGTCAATTTGGTCTGACCTATAAAAAATTGTGGTCGTAATTGGCTTCTTTAACGGTGTTGATATAATTCGATATTCTGAATCTGCATGTCAAACTTAGCCGAAATCCAAATTTTCATGAATTTTGGAGCCCGGGAACCTATTTAAAAATCAATTTGAAGTTTATATGGGAGCGATTTGTCGAATCACCCCTCGTCGCAGTTTGTACTGGGCGGAGCTGTCAAACAGTTGCCCACCTGTCAAAAGGTAATTTCAAAAAATCTCTTTGAAATTGATTTTAGGTATCAAAACAAAGTTTTAAAAATCTGAAAAAAATCATAGTGACTCAGAAAAAGGTGCTCTTTTGTATAAAATCAAAAAATCAATCCAGCTTTCCACGCTCGCCATAATGGCGGATGCTATAAAATAATTTGACAATATCTGTGCCCCAGTTAACGCAACGCCTTATATCGTCCATAGCAACCTTTGATAAACACATTTTTCCATGTCAACAGAAAATCTCCATTTGTTCGCATGAAGGAATGTGAATTGTGTGTTAAAAACTAGTGATTTTTTAGTGAATTCGTAACATTGTAAGCATGCCACTTAGATGTTGTGTGGACGGTTGCCGGGCTCTTCGTGGTCGTGACAAATTGAGTTTCCACCGATTTCCTGCTAAGCGAACCGCGAGCGATGCTGTGCGATGCCAATTGTGGGCTGAAGCAGTTGGTGCGGTTGGGAAACGGCTGGATAAACTCTTCGTATGCGGTCAACATTTCGATACAGGTAACACATTTTAAAATCAACTATATCCTTTGCTTCCAAACTATATTTATATTTTGTTTGACTTCGAAGGAAAACCAGCTTCACCGGGTGAATTGAACAAATCCAACTGGATACCTACGCTTAAGCTGTGTTTAGATAAAGCTGCAAAAAATCGTAAGTCTTTTTTTATCATATGTATGTAAAACAGAAATAAGTTTCATTTCAATATTCAGAGATAGATAATTCAAGAGAAAATTCGAGAATAGTCACTGGAGAAATACCGAACCGAAGTCAAAGTACAACTGATCACAATAACTTCATAGGTATGTATTTTAATGCCATTTTCAACAACTATTTATCAAATCTCGTTACAGATCCCATTTTTGAAGAAAATGAAATAATTGTGGATGAATCGTATTTGTTGGAATCTGATACTCGGACAGATTGGATAGAACCTGGTCCTTTTAATACCTTTATAATGTACGAGGAGCCTGATGGTTATCACGAGTCAATTATGGATGAACTTGATACAGGAGAACCAATCATATTCGAGTCTGAAGTATATGATAACAGTGTTCAGTATGACAACGATAATATATCAGTTGACTGTGAAACAATCATGGATAAACTGAGGACAGATGAGTTAATCCTTTTTGAACCAGAAATAGATGATGCCAGTTTCCAGTTTGAAAATACCAGTGTCGATTGCTCCATGCTTGATGAAGATCTCTTGTCGGAACACAACAACAATGATGAACTTGTATATGCTGATATATCTCCAACTGTAATCTCACCTGATGATCATTGTGAAGCAAATAGCAATGTGACTAGTGCAATACCTACACGTGCTGAATCTTCTCCTGTAAGTTTATATCATATATATTCACATATTATGATCGGATCTTATTGTTTAACATTTGGACTGTTATGGCTTTCTCAGTATAAGGGAACGCGCATAAATTACGTTACGGGAAAATGCCATACTTTACTGAACCTTCCTCCTCCCTCAAAGCGTGACGTCGGAATAGCCGGCTTGACATAGCCCAAAGTGTCGGACATATGCATTTGCGCCTTTCTGCTCACATATAAAAACACATATCAAAAGTTATCACTTGAAAAAGGTCCATGAAACCAAAATGACGAGCTATTCCAAGCCTTGTCAGACTAGCCGTTGCCATCTTATAGACAACGATACCCAGAACAGTCCAAAATTCCAATTAAAAATACTCCGACCTATATTTAGCGGGGATCATAAAAAACAATATCTTTTATTGTAAATTTTAGAAACATATCAATTAGACAGTGTACCACCGAAAGGCATCGCGAACAAAAATAGGCGTATAGTAATAACATCAATAAAATAATCGATAATAATATGTATTCTTTGCAATATATTCCACTTTTAAGCAAACTATAGCTTAAGAAACTGTTATTCAGCTAGTTATGTTTCTTGGGATTAAGCCTGTTTGAAAAATAACAATGAAGATAATCCACTCTTTCGGGCTCCCAAGATATATAACCCCTTAACTTTGATAATGTTGGTTCTAGCGCACATGCCCATATCTCACCGTCGATATGTTGTATCGTTTGGTGTTTTTATGCAGTATTCCTAATCCCATTCTCAATATAGAAGACAATTGAACATACGGGCGAAAGTGTGAAATAAACTTGCAATATTTCCACGGTTTTTGTTTGATTTTGGTAATACGAATGGCCATTGGCGGAGATAAGCCGGACAAAGAGGGGCAACTGCCCCTCCTAACCTAATTTCTGTTCAACTGAAGTGCCAAAAACGATTCCAATAAAATTTGCCTTCATCGCAAGACAATTATACTGGATACGCCACAAAATGTTTCAGAAAAATTAATCAAATACATATATACAATCATTTTAGCGCCAGAGTCTGGTCGGCTCAAATGACCACAGAGAACAGACAACCAGTCCAGTTTCAAAACTGTCTGCCTAAGGAATGTAACGGTCATTTGAAATGACAACACATGTAGCAACACCGAAGCGGCGCTGCTATCGCATAGTGCCCATGCTGTAGACAGTGGTGAATATGAAGCAACTTGCTATATGGCGGTGTCATAGCTAAACATATTCGAGTTCTTGCACAGTTTTTGAAAGAAAACTTGTTCTAGCTTGGACGTCTGTTCTCTGTGGAACTTAGCTGTTTGCAAACAAAATATTATACAAACTTTTTATTACAGAACTCAAGTACAAACGATATGATCAAACATTATGAAGATAAATTAAAAGAAAAAGATGAAGAGATTGCGGAATTGAAGGAAGTAATTTCAAAGCAGAAAAAAATTTTGAAGTCCTTCAAATATGATGTGAAGTCATTTGAAGGTCGAGATACGCAGGTCAAGCATCTCACTGGATTGCCAACGTATTCCACTTTAAAGACGGTTTACAACTTCGTCGAGAAAGGAATTGTTTCCTATTCGGACACCATTTCGAAAGAACAAGCATTTGTCATGGTGCTTATGTTTTTGAGACTTGGATTGTGCTTTAAAACTCTGGCTCATTTGTATCAAGTTAGTCCTACGACAATAACGAAATATTTTTATTCGACCCTCTATTCGTTATACGTGCAGCTCGGAGGGCTCCTTAAATGGCCTGAAAAGGAAGTATTGGAAAGTAATATGCCAGAAAAATACCGAAATGTATTTGAAGGTCCGATCACAGTAATATTGGACTGCTTTGAAGTTTTCACCGAGAAGCCAGGAGTAAAGGATGCCATTATTAAAATGTACAGCTCATACAAGCATCATTATACATTCAAGGAATTAGTAGGAATTACACCATTCGGCTCCATATCATATGCATCAAGACCGTACACAGGAAGGACGTCGGATAAACATATCACAGAACAATCAGGTTTCATGAATTACATCAAAGCTGGGGACGTTGTACTGGCTGACCGGGGCTTCACTGTAAGAAAAGCTGTCCAGGATAGAGGTGCCCTGTTGAAAGTGCCTGATTCAGCATCAAAAAGTAAGCAAATGAGCTCATCGTCCGTCGAAAGAACCCGTGCACTGGCG
Source organism: Aedes albopictus (assembly GCF_035046485.1). NCBI lineage: Eukaryota > Metazoa > Arthropoda > Insecta > Diptera > Culicidae > Aedes > Aedes albopictus. The sequence goes on along the minus strand of NC_085138.1, from coordinate 22,827,797 downwards.
TCTGTCAGGAATGAAGTGGAAAGGGCCATTGGAAGTTTGAGGCAAAAAAGCGAAGTTCTTAGCAAAAGGGTACCGATAACGGTCATGAATCACGAACACAATGGACAAAACGTACTGAACATGATTATTGTTGTTTGTTGTGCTATTTTTAATCTATGTCCAGCAATAATTAGATAAAAAGTGATTGGTAGGATACAATAAGAATTATGTACATAAACTATTCATAAACATGTTTTATTTTAAGTTTCATGTCCCAATGTTAATTTGATAACTGTTCGCTCAAATATTACGTTACGTTAAATTTTATAAATTATCGTCGCCTTTTTTCACACACATAACCCATTTGAAAATATTCCATGAACTGGAACACATCGGCAGACACCATACCTTAATCTCCATATCTCTTTCGTGACGAACCAGCATAATTGTGCTGTTGAGTGGTAACATTTTTCCATATTTTTTTCATCTGCTTAGACTTTGTTTTTTTGTGATGTAAACTGTTTCAATAATTCAGCCATTAATTATACTTGCATGTGTGCAAACAAACTTTTATTTACGTTGCCTATGAGATTTACCACAACAAGGCACACAAAAAGCGAACAATAACCGTAAAACATGCAAAAGTTTTATCTGTCACATATTTTTTATTCACGATTTATCTGGGTAGTCAAAGCTAGAAATCGAAAGATAAAGAGTAATTCTTTCATATGAGGAAAAATAATTGTTTTTTTTTTAAATAAATGAGTTCTGGAGAGCCAAAATTGCGTCATTTGTATGGAGATTTCACTTCATTGTACTCCGTTCCAAAAGGGATACATATAGCATTACGACATTAACAAACGATTCCAAATCTTATCGAGCAGCTGTTCATTAACAATATAGCATGTCCCGCTAATATACATAAAAGACGCCTTATTAGCACCGAGGTGATTTTACCACTTATTAAATTCAGCATCACAAAAAAGGGACCAGGAAAAAATATACTTGGTAATGAACAACCTTGTTCAAAAGAACAGATAGAATCAATCTTGTTTAAGAAAAAAAAAATATTCTAAAAAATACAAAACATTAAGCAACTAATTTCAACAAAAACCAAATATGATCGTTTGCTAAAACTTCAAAAGCACAAATGCGTAGATGCACTGTTCAAAAACGAACGCAGTAGAAGCAGCTTAACGTACCCAAGTTGATGAACAAAATACACTGTGACTAATAATATGAATAGGTGCCCAATAAAAATAAAGGTAAACAGTAAACACGCAAAATCATAGCTTAAGTAGTCTATTTATAACAGGAATTTCTTACACTACTTAACTAATATATCATCTAAACCATTATAATTATTTTGCTTATCGTTCACTTATACATAGCTGAAAAATGATGTCCTAAAATTTCAGGAGCTAGAACATCAGTAAAAAATTTTTCAGCTTTTGGAACGTTCAAATTCCAGAACTGTTCATTTTTCCGAATCTTGAAAAATAATGTAAACTTGATGCCCAAACAACGAAAAATCCATAAGCTGCTTCAGATAAAAATATTTGCATTTGAATTTGGTAGTAGTATTCATGTGAAGGGTTCATCATCAAATTCCCATCGACATTTTTCTTTAAATATGGTTGTTGGCGATTTAATAACGCTTCAATTCCTTCTTCTCTAGACAATGAATCAAATTTAAATGGACACTTAACTTCCACAACAACCGTGCCACAGCACGAACAATTTATCAAATAATCGGGTGTGGCAGCAAAATAAGGATATTTGTCGGATACTATCAAACCACATTTTCTAGATTTAAGATCGGTGTGTTTGTTATGCTGAAAAGCTTGAAGAGCAGCTTCAACACCATGCCGCTCATTGCGCTTTCCATGTAAAGTAGCGGGCATATTTTGTCCTTCGTTTTGGAGAAATATTGATCGGAGTAAAGTTTTCGATGGCTTCGAAACACTGGTCTTCACACACTTAGCAAAATTTGAAGCAGTTATCCTTCCGTATCGCATCTTAAACCATAATGGATTCGCGTGCTGGTCCCGTGTCAATTCTTCAATTATTGCACAATTTGGCTCATCAATCTTCCAAACAATGGTTTTACCAATGCTTATGAGTTCTTCCAATGGCTTGATTTCGTTATTTTCATCAAAAAAAGTGTTCATGGAAAGTGACAGGATATGACGTCTCTGTGACATTATTTCCTGGTCCTCATGAGGCAGCTCCGTACTTTTAAAAAACGCTTTAGATACAACAGCATCGTGGCCTGCGTTTTGGATATCTTTCAGTAATTGTTTATAGTCTTCATCTGATTTGGCTAGATCATAATCCTTCAAACAGCATGAAGATTCGGTTTTTCGCCCGAAGTGAACTTCATCGATCGGTTTAAATAGCTCTTCATTCGCGCTGCTACCACCTGGTTGAGTCCAATACGCCGGCAAATCAGTAACTGACAACTGTAATAGTATTTTTTTAATGATCATAAGAAACGAGCGTTCCAAAAGTAATAATTTACCCGCTTTCCAAGGCAGATTTCTCTTGCGTAAGCCAAGGCGTAGAGAACTGCAGATACATGAGTGCATGTTTCACCAGCTCCCGCAGTACAGTCGCAGTGAGCTGCCAGGATAGAACCAACTTCGTAGTCTTGAGATACACAATCATTGATAATGATCCAACAATCAGCTGGTACTTCGTTAACACGCATGCTGTGGAGAACCTGGTAATATCAAAACAGATGAGTAAAATATTCTGTAGTACATATAAAGACATATGAACTTTAGAGTTTCTAGTAGCAGTAAAAAACAGAACCCTTGTTTTCTGTTTCTGTGCAATTTATCCTAATCTGTTTCATTCATACCTTTCCGGAAACTACATACACTTCCTGACTCTTGAATCCCTTCACTTCTTTCACGAAGCCAGCTTGAAAGGATTTGTATGCGTCCAGCGATTTAAAGTTTCGGTTAATGTTTCCCGTACGAAACGAAAGTTTTGTGATAAGGTGCTCGAAAATTCTGTCATAATCGACAGTTAACGGTAAGTCGTCGGCTGTAAAATTCATGTTGTAGGGATCAACTCCTCCAACAAGAGCCGTCTTTTCTTTGTAACGCTCAAAATCATCTTGATAAAGTCTTCGAACTTTTACTGAATATGATGATCTGGGCATATTGCAAGTCTTCTGGCTAGAACAAAGATGCATGCTTCAAAATTTGGGTTTTTTAAAAGAAATATTCAAAGAACTTAAATAAATATCAATAAAATAATTTTAGCCTACCTTACGAGTAATTATTTCAACGGTTAGCGAGGTAGATAATACACAATTTATATTTTATTTAGCAACAATAACGAAATGTAAAACTTTTGCCTAATTTGTTTTTCACTGACAAGGAAAAATGTGTTTATCAAAGGTTGCTATGGACGATATAAGGCGTTGCGTTAACTGGGGCACAGATATTGTCAAATTATTTTATAGCATCCGCCATTATGGCGAGCGTGGAAAGCTGGATACATTTTTCAAAACTTAAAAACCCAATTGGCTTCTTTAGTGGTGTTGAGATAATTCCATATTCTGAATCTGCGCGCCAAACTGAGCCGAAATCCAAATTTTCATCAATTTTGGTGCCCGGGAACCTATTTAGAAATCAGTTTGAAATTTGTATGGGAGCGATTTGTCGAATCACCCCTCGTCGCATTTTGTACTGAACGTAGCTGTCAAGCAGTTGCCCAGCTGTCAAAAGGTGATTTCAAAAAATCTCTTTGAAATTGATTTTAGGTACCAAAATAAAGTTCTAAAAATCTGAAAAAAATCATAGCGGCTCAGAAAAAGGTGCTCTTTCGTTTCAAAATAAAAAAACATTGATTTTTTCTTAATTTAAAAACCCAATTGTGGCCAAATGTCGCAATAATCAAACATGTTTTTTTATTGTGACATTCAAAGTGTTCTAACTTTGAAAGTATTTATCCAAAATGGCTCAAAATTTGACTGAGAACAGTTTATTATAACAGTTCAACGCTGTCAAATTTTGATGAGAACCGAGGCAGTATGGACAGTTGTACAGTCCAAATAGTGTACACGGACCTTGGCATTGTTAAAAAATGCCTAAATTCACTCTGACGCGGTTTGATTGAAATTTTTACCATTCAATATGTATTCTTGGGATTTCTTCAGGAATTCCTCCTGGAATTCTTACAAGAACTCTACCAGGACATAATTCAGGACTTCCTCCAGGAACTTTTTCGGGATTCGCTTAGGAATTCCTCTTGGGATTGCTTCCGAGATACCTTCTGGGGTTTCTTCAGGAATTCCTCCAGAGATTCTCTGCAGGAATTCCTCTAGGGAATCTTTTAGAGATTGCACTAAGGTTTCCTCCAGGAATACCTCCAGACGATCCTCCAGAAGTTTCTTCAAGAATTCCTCCCGGGATTTCTCTTGGCTTGCCTCCAGGCATTCCACCAGAAAATTCTCCAGGAATTCCTCCACTGACTCCCCCAAGAATTTCCCCACGAGTTCATCGAAAAGTTAACCCAGGAATTCTTCCAGGGATTACTTCAGAAATCCCTCCAGGAACTAATCAAGGAATTCTTCCAGGAAACCCTCCAGAAATTCCAACAGCACTTTCTCCAGGAATTTCTCCAGTGAATTCGTCAAGAAATTTTCCATGGACTCCCCAGGAGTTTCTCCTGGAATTTATTCAGAACCCCTCCCAAGAATTCTTCCAGGGATGGATCTGGATCTCCAAGATCTCGTCCAGAGATTCCTCCTGGAATTCCGAAAGAGATTCCTTCGGAATTTCATCCAGACATTCTTCCAGAAGTTCCTCCACGAGTTCCTCTAGGAATTCCCCCAGGATTTCCACAAGGGATTTCTCTAGGCATTCTTACGGAATTTCATCCTAGATTTTTTCAGGGACTCCTCCAGGAGTTCCTTCCAGAATTCCTACAGAAATTACCCCAGGATTTTTTTTCAGGAATTCCTCCAGGAACATCTTCAGGAATTGTTTAAGGAATTCGTCCATGAATACGCTCAGAAATTCGTATAGTAATTCTTCCAGGAGTTCCTTCAGGATACGTTCCAGGATTTTTTTTTTCAGGGATTACTCCAGCAATTCCCTAAGGAATTCCTCCAGGGAAATTATTCAGGATCCCTCCAAGGATTCTTCTAGCGATTCTTCCAAGAATTGCTTCAGGGATTTCTCCTGGAATTCTTCCAGAAATTCCTCTAAGAATTCATTCAGGGATTGCTCGAGGAATTCATCTAGGTATTTCTCCAGAGATTCCTCCAGAAAATTTCTTCAAGAATTTCTCTAGAAATTCCTCCATGATTTCCTCTTCAAATTCCCGAAGCATTGGGAAGCATTGGGAGCGCCAGGAATTTGTACAGAAGTTCCTCCAGGATTTCCTCCAGAGATTCCTCCAGGAATTGCTTCAGGAATTCTTCCAGGGGATTTTTTAAGGAATTCCTCCAGGAATCCCTCCAGAAATTTCTTAAAGGATTCCTTTAGAAATTTCTCTAGCAGTTCATTGAAAGATTAATTCAGAAATTTCTCCCGGAGTTTCTCTAGGGAATCTTTCTGGGATTTCTTCAGGAAATCACCCAGGGATTCCGCCAGGAATTACTTTTGGGATTTCCAAGAATTCCTCCAGACATACTTTCAGAAATTCCTCAAGGATTCTCTCGTGAATTCCTCTTGGGTTTCCTCCAATGATTCTGTCAGAGATTCCTCCAAGAATTGCTTCAGGGATTCATCCATAAATTTCTCCGAGGGTTCCTCAAGGAATTCTCCCAGAAATGACTCCAAGGATTTCTCCAAAAATTCATCCAGAATTTGCTCCCAGAGTTCCTCTAGAAATTCCTACAGGAATTCTTACAGGGATTGCTGAAGGAAATTCTACAAGTAGTTTCCTTTAGGGATTCCTCCAAGACTAGGAATTCCTTCACGGTCTCCTCCCTAAATTCCTCCAGGCATTCCTTCAGGAATTCCTCCAGTAATTCATCCAGGAATTTGTCTTGGGACTCATCCAAGAATTCCTCCTGGGATTTTTTCAAGAATTTCCCCAGGTTTTGCTCCGGAAGCTTTACCACGGATTGCTACAGGAATTCCTCTAGTGTTTATTTACCCTTCTTACACCCATAAGAAGGGTATAAATATCGCTCGAAAAACCGACTTTCGATCCGAGGCCCGGAGGGCCGAGTCTCATATACCAATGAACTCAGCTCGACGAACTGAGCAAATGTCTGTATGTGTGTGTGTGTGTATGTGTGTATGTGTGTGTGTGTGTATGTGCGTTACAAAAAAAGTCACGCACGTTTCTCAGCCGTCTGTCAACCGATTTGAGTTCTCTTGGAAGCAAATGAAAGCTACTACATCCTAGTAGAACGCTATTGAATTTTTTTTCGATTGGACGTTTGGTTACCGAGATATCTCTCGAAGAGTACTTATGAGTCATACTTCTAAACTTTTTAAGATTTTTGACCAAGTGTATCATAATAAATATCTTAGCCGTCTGTCAACCGATTTCGGCACCAAATGAAAGCTACAACAATCTAGTAGAACCCTATACAATTTCATTAGGATTGGACATTTGGTGACCGAGATATCTTTCAAAGACTACTTGGGAGTAATACAGGTTAACTTTTTTAGAGATTTTTGACCAAGGGTACCATAATACACACTAAGATTCAGATGTTCCAGCTCAGTAATTTTTTCACTGAGTTCAGTATTTTTTCCATCTTTTTACTGAGTTTTCAACAGCAGATTTATTTCGGTACACTCGGTAATCGTATTAACCGTTCACCAGTAATGATATTTACCGTGCTTCAGTAACTTTTGACAGTTTGTGAGCTGAGCTCGGTAACTCATTTACAAAATATCCGCAAAATAAATAACCGAGCGTACCGAGTTAAATCTGCTGTTGAGAACTCAGTAAAAAGATGGGAAAAATACCGAGCTGATCTTAGTGTGTAAATATCTCAGCCGTTTGTCAACCGATTTGGGTTCTCTAAGAACCAAATGAAAGCTACAATATCCTTGTATAAGGCCCTGAAATTTTATTTCGATTCGACATTTGATTACTTAGATATTTTACGAAGAGTATTTCAATAAATTCTTTTTTACCCTTCTAACACCCATAAGAAGGGTATAAATATCGCTCGAAAAACCGACTTTCGATCCGAGGCCAGGAGGGCCGAGTCTCATATACCAATGAACTCAGCTCGACGAACTGAGCAAATGTCTGTATGTGTGTGTGTGTGTGTGTGTGTGTGTGTGTGTGTGTGTGTGTGTGTGTGTGTGTGTGTGTGTGTGTGTGTGTGTGTGTGTGTGTGTGTGTGTGTGTGTGTGTGTGTATGTGCGTTACAAAAAAAGTCACGCACGTTTCTCAGCCGTCTGTCAACCGATTTGAGTTCTCTTGGAAGCAAATGAAAGCTACTACATCCTAGTAGAACGCTATTGAATTTTTTTTCGATTGGACGTTTGGTTACCGAGATATCTCTCGAAGAGTACTTATGAGTCATACTTCTAAACTTTTTAAGATTTTTGACCAAGTGTATCATAATAAATATCTTAGCCGTCTGTCAACCGATTTCGGCACCAAATGAAAGCTACAACAATCTAGTAGAACCCTATACAATTTCATTAGGATTGGACATTTGGTTACCGAGATATCTTTCAAAGACTACTTGGGAGTAATACAGGTTAACTTTTTTAGAGATTTTTGACCAAGGGTACCATAATAAATATCTCAGCCGTTTGTCAACCGATTTGGGTTCTCTAAGAACCAAATGAAAGCTACAATATCCTTGTATAAGGCCCTGAAATTTTATTTCGATTCGACATTTGATTACTTAGATATTTTACGAAGAGTATTTCAATAAATTCTTTTTTACCCTTCTTACACCCATAAGAAGGGTATAAATATCGCTCGAAAAACCGACTTTCGATCCGAGGCCCGGAGGGCCGAGTCTCATATACCAATGAACTCAGCTCGACGAACTGAGCAAATGTCTGTATGTGTGTGTGTGTGTATGTGTGTATGTGTGTGTGTGTGTATGTGCGTTACAAAAAAAAGTCACGCACGTTTCTCAGCCGTCTGTCAACCGATTTGAGTTCTCTTGGAAGCAAATGAAAGCTACTACATCCTAGTAGAACGCTATTGAATTTTATTTCGATTGGACGTTTGGTTACCGAGATATCTATCGAAGAGTACTTATGAGTCATACTTCTAAACTTTTTAAGATTTTTGACCAAGTGTATCATTATAAATATTTCGGCCGTTTGTCAATCGGTTTCGATTCTCTTGGCACCAAATGAAAGCTACAGCATCCTAGTAGATTGCCCAGAAATTTTATTTCGATTGGATATTTGGTTACAGAGATATCTTTCGAAGAGCACTTAGGATTTATACAACTAAACCTTTTGAGATTTTTGACCAAGTGTATCATAATAAATATCTTAGCCGTCTGTCAACCGATTTCGGTTCTCCTGGCACCAAATGAAAGCTACAACATTCTAGTAGAACCCTATACAATTTCATTAGGATTGGACATTTGGTTACCGAGATATCTTTCAAAGAGTACTTGGGAGTAATACAGGTTAACTTTTTGAGAGATATTTGACCAAGGGTACCATAATAAACATCTCAGCCGTCTGTCAACCGATTTTGGTTCTCTAAGCACCAAATGAAAGCTACAATATCCTTGTAAAAGGCCCTGAAATTTTATTTCGTTTCGACATTTGATTATTGAGATATCTTACGAAGAGTATTTCAATAAATTCTTTTTTATTATTATATTCACTTGTTATCTTGCATTAGTTTTTGATCAGTCTATGGGAAATTGTTTTTCAATAAATAATGCTGACCTCATACAAAGTGTATACTAGCAGGTTATTGTTTTCAACAAAATTATAATCAACAAATTAGAAAAAAACACAGCAATTCTATGAAAACTAATAATATGTTGAATGAAAGCTTTGAATTTATATATTGTGGGAAAAATGCAAGAACCGGACAGCCATGCCAAAACTGATTTAGATAGATCATTTTTGTCCTTTTTACACCATAACCATGAATACTAAGTACTTCGAAGCTAATTTATTCAACTGATTAAGAGATATTAGACAAAGTGTATCTCGCTGATTTTTTTAACCATCAGATAATCGATTCAAGATCTTTTGGCAGTTAACAAAAGATACAATATTCCAAAATATGTAAGCTATTTTTTTTTTTAATTTCATACAAGATTCTAGGAGGTGTCTGGCATTTCTGGTAGTTTGGTCCATGGTCCATGATGCTATTTTGGAAACCAATCTACTAGATGCCAAATCTACAATATTTTCTAGAACTTTTGGTCAATTACACAAAATAGATATGTTAAATACAAATCATACAATAATTTTAATAAGTGTAAGAAGGGTTCTGTTCACCATAGGTGGATTAAATCGGGTTTTATTATTATATTCACTTGTTATCTTGCATTTGTTTTTGACCAGTCTATGGGAAATTATTTTTCAATAAATAATGCTGACCTCATACAAAGTGTATACTAGCAGGTTATTGTTTTCAACAAAATTGTAAATAACAAATTACAAATACACAGGAGTTTTATGGAAACTAACAATATGGTAAATGAAAGCTTTGAATTTATATATTGTGGGAACAATGCAAGAACCAGACAGCCAAAATAACTAGCTAATGCCAAAACTGATTAACTTAGTAGATATATCATTTTTGTCGTTTTTACACTATAACCATGAATACCAAGTACTTCGGAGCTAATTTATTCGATTGATTAAGAGATACTAGACAAAGTGTATCTCGCTGATTTTCTTATCCATTTGTTAATCGATTCAAGATCTTTTGGCAGTTAACAAAAGATAGAATATTCCAGAATACGTAAGCTATTTTTTTTAAATTTCACACAAGATTCTAGAAGGTGTCTGACATTTCTGGTAGTTAAGTCCATGGTCCATGATGCTATTTTGGAAACCAATCCACTAGATGCCAAATCCACAATATTTTCTAGAACTTTTGGTCAATTACACAAAGTAAATATGTTAAATACAAATAATACAACAATAATTTTAATAAGTGTAAGAAGGGTTCTGTTCACCATAGGTGGATTAAATCGGGTTTTTTTTTTTAGAAATTCCTCACGGAATCTCTTTAAAAATTTATTTTGGTGTTCCCGTATGGTTACGCCCGTGATAAAGACAAACGTAATCTAAAACGATTTAAGTTTACTCACCGCCCCCGCAGAAAAGGTGAACATTGGCAGAAACACAATGCTCAGCTGTGTGTCCGGATACTGACTGCAAACATACGCCAAAATGCCCATAATCGCTCCAGATGCCCCCAACGACAATCCCGGCTGGCGCATCACCGTTTTGAACACGTGACTGGCAAACGAGGCAATCACTCCCGCGCTCAGGTACAGCCCTAGGAACTGCTCCCTTCCAAGGGTGGCCACCGCCCCGTGGCAGAAACTATGCAACACGTACATATTGGCCGCTATGTGGAACAGCGAATAGTGGCTGAACGTCGACAGGAACATTGGCCAACAGACGGCCTCTGAAATCAGCAAAGGAATCAACTTGTTACGACATTCATATTTACTCAGATTATACAAAACCAAACTTACTTGCCGCCGGATTGGACGCGAACAGCCGCAGCATCATGGGCTGCAGCCGTGGAACCCTCCACATGCCGAAAACTACCAAATTCAACGCACAAATCGGAGCAAATATCCGCTCGCCCGGACTCAACCTGTCCCACCACCCATTCACGTCCTTTCGCCACTGTTCCATTTCCCGTCGGTTCGCTTTCATCCGCTCCCGGAACCAATTCAGATTCAGCTTGGCCCGCAGCGCTTCCATGGCTCGGGACCGCACCGTTTCGTACTCCCATATGGTCACGCCGACAAAACTGCCAGCGCTAAAAGCCACCGTGAAGACAAAAGATCGCCACAACCGCGAAGGGTCAATGTAGCCGGATTCGAGGGCCGCACCACCACCCGGGATTCCCGTCGGAACGATGGTCGTCTGTTTGGGGGCAAATGATTCCGCTCCTCGGGTGTTCCGCGCCTGGCGGCTGTACCGGAGCAAGCTGGTTCGGTGTGCGAATTGGGATGGATTCAACAGGTGCCGCGAGCTGAATGCCACCGGGACCGGAGTTGATCTGATGAAAGAAACAACGAAACGTCAGTCATCCGAAACGGACAGCGGAGCTGTTTTCCACCTACCTCAAGAAAGCAGGAATTTCCCGGCAGTTTAATACCAATCGCAGCGCCATCGTTTCAGTTTATGTGTCTTGCAAATGTTAAAACTAGAAATTGCAATTTATTGTCGCATTTCTTCACTATTTTCCTGTGAAAATCCGGGAAATAAAAATTCCGCGAACCACTGAGCGGTGTTACACAAGTAGAACCAATGTTTACGTCTGAATAATTTTCGGTCGGCTTCCACGCGAACAGTCGGCTTTTGGCGATCGATTTTCCGAGGATCTGTCAAGGTTCGTGAAAAAAGGGAATACCGATGCGCGAGGGGTAGGGTACTGACATACGAGCAGTTAAGGTGAAACGCAGCGCGCTATTCTTTAGGGATATCCGGCTTATTTTATAAAAATAATTTTCGGATTCTCCACACAAATATTAGTCGAAATCCGAAATTTCATAATTTTTGGAGTTCGGGAACTATTTTTTTGCAATTTCTCATCGTAATAGGCTGTTTTACCTCACGCAAATCTAACATGAAAAGGCCTACTTTCCCACACCAAGTAAACAGTGCTGTAATGATTCATTACACCACTGATTTGCGTTGCGTAATGAACCATTACAGCGCTGTTTTTAGTTTTAATTTGGTTTTAATCAACTTCTTGTTTCTTTCTGGACGCCGTTTTGAAAAATTGTGACAATTACACAGCATAACATGCTATGGTCAGATTTTCTCAAACAAGGCTATGATTCATAGCCTATGAACATCAGTGTGCAGTTTGATGGAAAAGTTTGTTAAAAACTATCCTCAAGCGGTAATTTATGAAATTGCAATAAACTTTGTACACAACTTGGTGCAGAACTCGATTTTTACAGCACTAGTCGTAATTATCCACCTCGGCAAGCCTCGTTGGATAACTATACGACTAGTGCTGTAAAAATCCTCATTCTGCACCTTGTTGCGTAAACTACTATTAAATACATTTATTGCCCGTTGTGAAGATTTATAGATTCCGACGCAAATAAATGATAAGGCTCATTTTCAGCGTAGGTGCGTAATAAATGTATGTTTGCAATGCCAAACTATCACCAAATGAGTACCTAACAACACAGCGTAAAATATTCACCAGGACGCGGTCTGGTGTTATATCTGTGGGTCCACGCGGAAAAAATCCACGCAACTATGTTTCGCACAAGAGTCTAAACAGGTGGAATCTCCACAACAAAGTTTGTATGGGATTTTTTTCATTCGGGTCGAACTGTCATTTTATCGATTGAACTGTCATTGTATCCACGAAAATAAAACCTGTTTTGTTATTTTAACCATCAAAAAACTATTGGAATCCAATAAAATCACGTTAAACTCAGAAAAACCACACCGATGGCTGGAAGGACCTGCCGAACAGGCAGGACCAACGCATACTCTCAATAGCTAGAACCAGTCACATCGGAGTCTCACACAATTTCGAAGGCAGCGGCAGCGACATCTGCAGAGTTCTCCATTCTGCAGAACACTTTATCTGCAACTGCCCAGCCCATCCTCCGAACACCTGAGACAACAATATAGAATCGCCAGTATCAGAACAGCTCTACAGAATGAACGAGACAGTTAAACTGCATGTGTTGCATGTGTTTCTCCTCTATGGAAAAATGAAGCATTTCATACTGCCATAGAATATTCTCTATTCGTCCACAACATTCCGAGATCTAATGACTATGAATATGAGGAAGTATTCGAATACCATAAAGCAAACTATGACAACATGAAGCATAAATTAAATGTGGTAGACTGGCAATCAATCTTGAAAAGTGAAGATAATATTGAAAATGCGGTTGGTACCTTCTATAAAATATTATATGAAATAATCGACAAAGGCGTTCCTACACTCAAATTAATTTATTGATAGAATCTAAGTGCAGAAAGCACATAGATTACGAACGAGAGAGAAAAAATCATTCTATGTGCAACTTATGAAAATTAAAAGTTACATTCTTATAGTTCATTCTTTCTATTATATATCTGAAGTGTAGCAATATAAAAAGCAACCGTTTCAACATAAAATCCAAGCACAAGCATAACAAACATGAAACGAACATGGCGCACGCAGAAAACATACATTTTGTCGTATAAAATTTATTTTTCATACGTGGGCTCCGTGGATCGAGTCGCTGCTGTTTTTGAAGGTAAGAAGTCAACGTGTTATTCAGAATCTTTCTCAAACTACATGCATCCCTTTTGTATTTTCTATAGAATCGCACCACTTCTCCACCGTCACCAGGGACGAGCTCGTGAACGATTTGGGAGCTGCCGGATGCAGCCGCGACTGGAAGCTTGCAGTGACCAGTGACGACGTGCTATATGGACAGCTAAAAGTATCTATATTCAAGTGTTAAGATAGAGGTTAAGATCAATAAAATCTGATTGATTGCGTAGACTAAGCGAAATTTTAATTTATTTACATTTTGAAGCTAATTCCACGTGCAAATCATGTTATTATTTGTCATTATGAAAACTATGTACTGAACGACTGAAAATCAATAGCGACGCACATAAATTATATCATGATTGAATCGGCAAAGATTTGATAGCGCTGCACTTATTTTCTAAGTGCAAAAGCAACTGGTCACAATCTAAGTGCAGAACTTTTAAATTTAATATGTTATTTCTTCTGAGTGTACTAAAATGAAAAGGCGTCATGGAAATTTTAAACATCCTGGTTCAACAAAAATATCATAAATTTAATAAACCGGGAGCAAAAAGCTCACAAAATGTATAAGAAGAATAACACTGATGAAAATCTACAAAAATATTTGGAAATATTTGACCAATTAAATACAGCCATCAATATAAATAACACTCGAAGAGTATAATGCGAAAACTGAAAACGAAATCAAGTCTTGTCCAAAAAATTCCTTCAATTATGTTAAGACTAAATCAAAATCAAGCAATTTCTCCTCAAAAATGATATTAGATGAAAAAACGGCTGAAACCTCTAAGGAGATTTGCGATCTCTTCGCTATATTTTTCCAAGATATCTATACGACTTTCTCCGAAAATGATCGTGATCTAGAATATTTTTCATTCATGCCCCCATTTTCAAGAGATGTTCATGTAAGTCATATCAAAAACTCATTTTTAATCCCTATTTATAAATCGGGAAAAAAAGTCCGATATACGAAATTACCGTGGAATTGCAATTATTTCTTGTATCCCAAAACTGTTTGAATCCATTGTTAATAAAAAAATGTTTAATCAAGTGAAGAACAGAATGACGAATTCTCAACACGGGTTTTTCAAGGGCCGCTCAACTGCAACTAACCTGCTAGAGTTTGTAAATTTCACAGTAAATGCTATGGACCACGGCAATAATGTAGAGGCTCTATATACTGATTTTAGTAAAGCTTTTAACCGCATAGATATCCCTTTATTGCTGTTCAAACTCTCGAAAATAGGAATTGATGATAAACTGCTTTCTTGGATTCAATCATATTTAACAAATAGACAACAAACAGTACGTTTCGAAGGTAGCAAATCTCAACCCGTTAATGTAACGTCTGGTGTCCCCCAGGGTTTACATTTAGGTCCTCTTTTCATTTTATATGTGAACGACGCATATTATATATTCAAGCATTCAAAGATATTAATTTATGCAGATGATATGAAGATTTTCTTGGAAATCAAAAGTGAAGAAGACACTAGTATATATCTAAACGAAATACGTTTGTTTTACTTATGGTGTGATAAAAGTTTGCTTCAGTTAAACGTCAAAAAATGTAATTCTACCGCCTTTAGTTGAAAAAGGAACCAGCATATAACTAGTGTGACCTTAGGGGATCATATCGTTGAACGATGTGAAAGAGTTAGAGACTTAGGTGTGATCTTAGATACTAAAATGAGTTTTATCGATCATTACAATACAATAGTTCATAAAGCTACCAATATGCTGGGGTTCATAAAGCGATTAAGTATCAACTTTAACGATCCATGCACTATCAAAACATTGTACATTTTTTATGTGAGATCGATTCTTGAATATTGTAGTATTGTTTGGTCCCCATTTATGAAAACTCATGAAGAACGCATAGAATCGGTGCAGAAGAAATTTTTGCTATTTGCTCTACGTAAACTGAGATGGACAACTTTTCCACTTCCTTTTTATAATTCACGTTGTATGCTAATAAACATACATACTTTAAAGGAACGTCGTAAATATGCTATGATAACATTTGTAAATGACATTGTTTCGCAACGTGTAGATTGGAGCAATCTGCTATTCTGTTTAAATTTTTATACTCCGACTCGACAATTAAGAAATCGAAACATATTTGCGGTCAGTCATCATCGTACAAATTATGCGAAATTCAGTCCAATCAATAGAATGATGTAAATTTACAATAAGCATTACGAATCTATCGACTTGACCATGTCTCGCGTAAAATTAAAACAATATTTCAACTCTGTACGATACAATAGAATATAGAACAAATTATGTATGTATGTAGTCTACAAACGGTTGACGAAATAAATAAATAAACGGTTCTCCTAATTTTCCTTAGGGCAGCGGGCCTGTACAGTGCGATCTAAAAGGAACCCGAACTGCTCTAACTCGCACGGGAGGACAACGATTCACACACATAATGGCTTGAAACCCAGCAAAGCATTATTTTATTGGAAACAAGTTTGGAAAAAATGTATAATGCTAGGTATGCACTTCAAACGGAATCGCTCAAGTAATTTTCGATCAGGGCATTATTTTTCCGTGACCGGAATGATCAAGAAATTTAACACAGCAAGCCCCATTTGGTTTGACGTTTTGTTTCAGCTCCGTACTAGGATCCGGAAAAAGCGACGCTTTATTATTTCTTGAGCGATTCCTTGCCTGAATTTTCCACGCATCGAGATAGGCCAAGATAGGCCAATACATTTCTTGCGATCGGCGTCGATTGGCGTACTACCCAGAAATATAAACTCGCCTCGGGCGAAAAGCCACTTTAATGAAAAAAAAAAAGAGCAAGCTAACACACAGTCTCCAGTTAGCCTACCCGCATAGTTGTGAACAAAACGCGTACTGTCCCACATGTTGTCCACAACCACTTGCCACTATTCCCCAACAATATGACATAATACCCACCATCACTTCAAATCATAGTGTTAGCATATTGTAGTATACCACATGATAAATTGTAATGGGCTATTTCACAATATGACGAATAGGCTGTTAAGTTAGGTTACAATAAAAAATCGACGATTTTCTCGAACAAAATTTTCGCAATATGATAAGCCAAGTTGTTATAATATTGTTCATTTTTTGCAACGATAATTGCAAGACATATTGTTGTTAAGTTATTGAACTATATGTGGCAGAAAATTGCAACATCAAATGAAAATGTTCATTTATAGTGCTGTATGCTTAAGTCAACAGCACACTGTATTGTTTGTGTATTTTTACCTTAAAAATAACCATGCAGCTCAACCTGTAATGCATGTATATATACTGTGTATACAAAGCAAGCATTACTCTAAATCATCTAAGAAAGTTGAATTTAGGATTTGTAACTTGAATGTGATTCAATTTTTTTTTTCTATTTTGAATCATCTGATGAAATTTTTGGTGCATATGTTAATGTTTGTTTTGTATACGCAGTATAATCATGCATTACAGCTTAATTGCCTTGATAACAAAAATGCATGAACTATTTATCTGAGTAGTGTAATTTGTATTAAACTTGTATAATTTATTAATTAATTAATTAATTAATTAAATAATTAATAAACATATGTAACATTTTTTGCAATCAGTTATTCATTTCTCAAGTCTTGTGCGCACTTTGTGCCATTTGCTTTAGGGAAGATTCAAATATTACGTCCATCATTTTTTTGGGATTTCTAGACCCCCCCCTCCCCCTCTGTCACGCTATTTTCATGCGCGTAACTACAGCGCATTCGGCCCCTCAGCTCCAATGTCTTGCTCGCTTGCCATGTACTACAGCCAGCGGGCCTGACATTGGAGCTGAGGAGCCAAATGCGCTGTAGCTACGCGCCTGGCTATTTTCCTATACCTAATACACGTACTGTCACTTTTCTAGACACCCCCCCCCCTCTCCCCCAAATGTTGGCCGTAATTTTTGAACGTACCCTTATGGACTTTCTTCATGGCCAGGCGTGGCGTGGTTTAGTTCACCGGCTGCTGGGTTTCCGTCGGATGATGCTCTTCTCGGGATCGGCGTTCTTCGTGGGGACCCACTGCATCCGGGCGTTCACTCCGGACGCGTACTCTATGCTCGTACTGGCGTCCGATGATTCGGTTGGTTCCTGCGATGGCTCAGTGATATGTTCTCACTTGATGCGTTGTGTAGGTGGGTTTGCTGCTGGTTGTTGTTTGTTCGAGGCAAGGGGTAGCCGGGCTGGATTGCGTCCACCCCGTGGGGCCGCAGCGGTTGTAGCTTGGCAGTGCTGTTTCGAGCATCGTGGGCTGATGGTGGTGGGGTTGCAGCTGTGAGCCGTCGTCGTGGTCGTGGCCGTGGCCGTGGTGGGCGGACCGGGGCGGCCGCCTGCAGTTGGCCGATGGTGTTGACCCCCATA
Organism: Aedes albopictus; assembly: GCF_035046485.1. Classification (NCBI taxonomy): domain Eukaryota; kingdom Metazoa; phylum Arthropoda; class Insecta; order Diptera; family Culicidae; genus Aedes; species Aedes albopictus. The sequence goes on along the minus strand of NC_085138.1, from coordinate 22,810,026 downwards.
GTCGATTCGACGGTCGATTCAGTGGAGGGATTCGACAGCTGGTCCAGATTCCATAGGTTGTTTGTCTTCGGGTTGACGGTGGTGACGTTGGGCTGCTGGTCGGCTACCACATCGGCGGGACGCGGGTCATCGTTGTCAATAGTCCGAATACTGAGTTTCCCACAACCTACAAAACAAAATTGGAATGGAAATTACATTTAAGTATTTTTTGTATGACAAAAAAACTTACCTTTGTTATTCCGTCAAGATTGGCAGCCGAATGATTTGTTTTTGTTTCTTGGTGTCTCCGTCCAGTGCAGCTGAGTGCGGGGCTCCTGTCCTGGCAGTTTTCCGACTTCTGCGGGTTCCGTCACTGGCTCCGAGGGCTGCTTTTTCGTTGCATTGATCCTGCCAATGTCTGTTTTTTTTTCTGGATCAGTCACCTACAGGAAACAAAAAATTGGGAAATATTGGATTAGATGCCTTTACCGATAAAATTCATGGATTGTATAAAAGTTTACCTTCAATAATACGACTCGTTTTGTTGTTTTCCTCCGGATGGGGCGGATTTTCCGTCGGGATTTGCACGGTTTGCGGATGCCGTTGTGAGGTTCGTCTCGAATTGTTTGGTCGACGTTAGGCACGCGCACGGCGATGAGGTTAGCGAAAGATGCGTAACATTTGGAAAGGGACTTTTCTCACAAATACAAAGGCACGCAACTATTTGTCAGAAGGTTTCAAAAATGTTATATTTCACGTGCAAGTTTGAGTGTGCTTGTGAGACATGGAATCGACCATTTGATATAGTGTGATCTCACAGCCTACCAGTTCTAATTCGTATATAATTGAACATAGCCTGGACTCCATAACATACTGTTACCTATTGATATGCATTGAGCAAACTGTTATTTACAGTCATGAGCTTTGGATTTCATACTGTTCAACAAAGAATCAACTCTTTGAGATGAAGTAACCACAACCGTTAGTGCAAATTTACTGTTTGGATTCTATACCAAATTGTGTTTTTCTATGCGGGTAGTGGTTAAGGCTATGGAACGCCAATCCAAAGACAGTGGGGTCGATTCCCGTTCCAGTCATGAAAATTTTCTGGACTCCCTGGGCATAGTGTATCATTGTACTTGCCTCACAATATACAAATTCATGCAATATGGCAGGCAAAGAATGCCCTTCAATTAATAACTGTGGAAATGCTCAAAGAACACTAAGTTGAAGCGAGGCAGGCCAAGTCCCAGTGGAGACATAAAGAAGAAGACGAACACACACAAACATACTTCTGACGCTCTGTATTAGAAAATATCAATATTGCTTTTTTCACTGAAAATTTTCCTTGCTTCGCTGAGCAACATGACGTTTCCTTCCAGCGAAGGCTTACGCGATACAGGAAATCACTGAATTTCACACTAACACAGCAGAAAATCTGTCAACAAGACCACAATACACATGCATTTTCAGTGAAAAGCTCTATTTGCGTGACAACAATCCACTCCCATGACTAACGGGCGACCGCCGTCAAATATCAGGATTGCTAACTGCCCGGCGACTGCTGTCAGCTCTCTTTGTCGCCGAATCTGGCGCTGGGTCTTCGGTGCGGAAACACAAAGGTGGGAATAAAATTTTGGGGTTTGCGCGCAATATTTCATTCACTTAACAACTCAATTGATGGATGAGTACGTCTTATGGTTATCGTTTATGCGGGCAGTGCACTTTGTCATGTCTTCTTCGACTTGTTCGGAAAAAAATCTCGTTGCAATACTTATTCTGTCAGGTGAAATCGCAGCACCAGCACCCAGATAGATAGATAAATCCGAGACAAAACCTAATAAAAATGTATTATACACTGGCGATGGGATGAATGATTGTATCGGATTGTTCTCGGAAGGCAGCAAGGAGAATGACATATCCTTTTCTAACCGGAACATCCGCGCTTATCCGTTCCTAACCGTCGCTAACCGCTGCTAAACTTAGCAGCAGTTAGATGCGGTTAACGACGGTTAGCAACGGATGAATGCGGATTTTTTTCGGTTAGCAAAGGAAGTGTCATTCCTCCTGGAAGGCATGAATACCTCGGGCATAACTCCAGAAATTTCATGGTAATTTCTTCAGGAGTTCCTCGGGAATTCCCCCAGAAGCTCCTCTGAAAACTTTCAAAGAATTCCACAGGAGTTCATATAGATTCCTTTCTAGAGATCTTGGAATTCCTCAAGGAGTCCCTCGAAAATTCCTTCAGGAGTTCCAAAAACTCCACGGGAATTTCGCCAGGTGTTCCACGAAAATTTCTCCAGGAGTTTCTCGGAAGCCCCCAGTTCTCTGGAAATTCATGCAGAAGTTTCCAAGAAATTTCTCTCGGAGTTACTCGAGTATTTTTTCAGAAGTTCCTCAGGAATATCCACAGGAAATTGTTCCAGGAATTGCTCGGAATTTTCCGAGGAAATTCCACCAGGAGCTCCTAAGGAATTCACGCAGGAAATCCCCTGTAATATCTACAGGAGTTCCTCCAACAGGAGTTTCTCGGAAAATCCTCTAAAACATTCCTCGGGAAATTCTCCAGGAGTCCCTCGGAAAATCACTTGGGTAGGACGTCTCGCTCGTATCAGCTCTCATCGATTCACTTTTTATCGGTTTGTTCAAAAATTCTGTAGTTCGCAAATCGCACGCTAGAGCGCTGCTCCCTCCCCCGCGGATAAAACCGAGATTTTTCTAAACTGCTCGAATTGTTCTGCAAAAATCTCACGTTTCACCTGTTTTCACCCAGTGTCCCGAACTGTGCCCTACCCCCTTTGGAAAAAAAGAGAAACCAAAACTAGTGTTGCCTGCGTCGAAAGAAAAAGGGGATCTTCACCCGACCAGCTGATGCAAACTGTCAAAGCTGTCGCACTTTTCCCGTCTTCTCGCGTATATAGTCAGTCGCGTTTCGTTCCGTTCAGTTCAGTCGGTCCGAAAAAAAAGTTTTTCCATTCGAATTCAAGCGCCGTTCCAATCGGTTGCCCGTCGCAGTCGCAGCAGAAGCAGGGTGAACTAGCCGTAGAAGCAGCCCCAGCTAATTCCGTTTAGGCTGCCCTCCGCAGCCTCATTCAGTGACGGCCTTTTCTTATTGATTCACGACTGATTTTTGTGCGTTTTATTTTTCTGTTGTGTTCTGTGCTGGAAGAAGATTACGGTGCGGGTGATAAAACGAGTCAGAGCCCCAGAGATTAGAACCATCATCCAGCGTTGAAGGTCTTTTTGATATTGATATTTTTGTGTGAGTGTTCGTAATAATACAATCGACCTGCTCTGGGTGTTCCGTCGTTCGGAGGAGGAGGATTGCGTAGAAGGAACGAAAATCTTGTGTGTTTCGGATGGTGAAGAAGTTGTGACGTTTGTCGTGTTGTCAAAAAAGATACGAAGGTTTTTTTTATCAAACGGAGTGGAATATTTTGCCTTCTGTATGCTGATGAGAGAGAGAAATCCGATATTGTACGGTCACAGCTGATCTGAGCCAGAAAGTGCTCTCCAACAATTTGCTCATCATTCCTACTGAAGGAGGTGAAAGTAAGAAAGAAGACTAGAAACTCATCAACGGGCTCAAAATGTAAACTGTGCGAAAGAAGAAACCCGAAAATTGGATCGCAGTTCGAGAAGAGATTGTGCAAAAACGTCGAAGAAGACGTCGACGACGGTCGGGTCGGGACGGTAAGAAGTGTCAGTGCACTGCCCGTCAGTGGAAGGAAGATTGAAGTGAAAAGTTTGCGCCGAGTGTTGAAGTTTTTGCCAGAAGATTTCCAAGAATGTCCCAGCCGAACCACTTTCAACCATGGAAACAGAATCGGCCCCTGGGAATTCCACCGAATTTGGGGGGTAATAATAGCTATGGAAAATTACCGGCTGTGGCCCATCAGAATCCTCCCCAGACGACGGCTGCCAGCATGCATCACCTTCACCACCAACAACAGCAGCAGCAGCATCACCAACAGGCCATGATGATGGGTGGCCATCCCCAGCAGCAACCGCCCCAAGGATCAGGCCTCGTAATCCAAAGTGCACCGGCATCGTCGTCTACGTCGGTCATTTCATCCTCAACGGGACCGATGCCTGGTTCCTCCGGAAACCCGTCCCCCGGAGGAGGAATGGGTGAATTCCTGGCTCAGCTGGGTGCCAACAAACTAATGTTAAGTAAATTGAGTGCCAGCTATGGGCTGGGGAACCTTCCGATGGGGATGCCCCCGTTAGATCAACACCAGGCTCTGCAGAACCAGCAACAGCAGCAGCAACTGTCCCCGCTGGACGATTGCGCCTCGGACAAAGAACGAGAGGTCCGAATACAGCAAATTTTCGAAAGTGCTATCGGGTGAGTTTCGCATTTCTTTAAAAATTCTTGTCGATTTGCGCATTTTCGGGGCCTTGCTTGTTCTTATCTACGCCCTCTCCCTCGCTCGCCAGTTCGCTTATTATCGTTCGATTTTTGTTTGTTGTCGTACCACGAACTTGTAAAGTCATCAGTTAAGAGTTAAGATGGTCCAAGGAGAGGTGGGGTGGTTCCTAAAAATGGGATCGATGGATTTATTTCGGCTGGTTTTGTGAGTTGGTGAGCTCTTTTTATATTTTTTTTTCTGAATCTGAAACATGTACTTATGCTTTTATTGTTGTGTCGGGCACAACAATAAGGGGATTCACAAAACAGTGTAAATAGCTTCGTAACCCATGATTATCTTCTTATACCGATTTTTCGAAACCTCTAAGCAGAATACCCTCTTTTTTGTAATTGTATTTATTGATTGAACGTAAACCAGTTTATAATTATCGGGTCAATCGATTGAGTGTAATCAGTTTCGTACCTTTTAATTCCGTCCTAATTGCGTATCCTTTGACAGATACGCGTATTTCGACTACCACTTGTAATCTTCCTCAGTGTCAGTTATCCATTCGATTGTGTGACCTGCGCAACGGGGAAATAAGCTCGTGGTTCTTTTCAATCCTGAATTTCGTTAAGGACTACTTGTATCACTCACCGTTGTGGGTGATTTGTGATAGAATAGCCGGATCAGGGTGTCTACTACCTGGAAAAACCTGGAAAACCGGGAATCCTCAGGGAATTTTATTTAACAGGGAAAAACCTGGAATACTCAGCGAATATCTTGAGTACTCAGGGAAATTTTACTCCGATAATAAAAAACATTGGGTCGTATGAATAAATAAAAACCTGGTAGTAATCCATATAGACATTTCGCTACAAGGATTTTTTCCAGAAATTCCGTCAGGGTTTCTTTCTGGGACATCTTTAGAATTACCTCCTGGAATGTCTATCAGGATTTCTTATAAAATTCCTTCCGCATTTTTGACGCTATTTTTCTTGGTATTCCATTTTGATTTTTTTTTTCCGGAAAGGTATACTTCCGGATTCCTTCCAGGATTCCTGAATTCCAACCGATTTCTCCAGGAGTTTGTCATGGGGATACTATTTCTTTTCGGAGTTCCTCCAGTGTTTTGCTCAAAGAAATCTTCGTAGGCTTTCTACCAGAATTTATCCCGAATACTCTATAAGAATTTCTGTCGGGATAAATCGTGGAATTTCTTTCAGCATTCCTCATGGAAATTTTACACGATTTCTTCCGGTGTTCCTCTTGGGACTTCCCCAAAAGATCTTCCCAGAATTTCTTTCGGAGTTGCTAAAGGAGTTATTCCTGGGGTTTCTACTAAAGTTCTTCCAAGGGTTTCTGAAGGAGTTTTCACGAATTTACTGCAAGAGTTCCTCAAGAGATTTCATTCATTTTTTCCTGTGATATCTTCAAACGCTTTTGCTTTGGGCTTTCTTAGAGATGTTCTTCCTGGTCTCCTACAGGAAATTCGTAAAAGTTTTCGCGAGGTTTATTTTGATCTTTTACCTGAGATTTCTCTCGGAGTATCTCCTGGAACTTCTCTCAGAAGATTCCTTCCGATGTAGGTCATGACATGAGATGCTTCTGAGAGTTTATCTGAATTTACCGGGGCCGGGTCACAACGTCCGAGGCCATACAGTCCCGGACATTAAGTCGCGTTTTTTTGCGAAATAGCGTCCAATAGTTTGGATGCGTCATAATATCCTATGTGCCTTCTTTCCTTGGACTTCGTGGCGTATCTGCAAGTTCGGACGTTATGCCCCGGAAAAATGCGCCATAAAGTCCTGGGAGTTTATGGCCTCGGACGTTATGATACTGCACCGAATTTACCCTGGACTTTCTCCTAAGACTTTTTTCTAGAGTGCCTTCTGGGATTTCCACTCTTTCAGAGCCAGGCTGTTCCTTGTATTTGTACCAGATTTCTGGCAGTGATCCACCTGAGATTTTTTTTACAGATATTCTCTGCATTATTCCCAAATTTCTTCCAGTAATCTTTACCAGAAATTATCCCGAGATTCTGGATACTCCTTTAGGGATTTCTCCGAAAATTATTGCAGGGATTCTTGTACGGGTTTTTTTTTTCAGAATGTCTCCTGAGATAATTTACGAAATACCTTATAGGAAGATATTGGAGAAATATTCGAGGGAATTCACATAAAATCTTGCGAAAAACTCCGCAAAGTGTTATTGAAGAAACCTCGACAGGAACTTCAGGAGAAACCGGAGATAAAATGAGACATCTCGAAAAAAGTTCTAGGTAATAGTAATCCCGAGAAGAAATATTAAGGACATCCAAGGAGGAATTCTGAATACCTCATGGAATCCTGAAAGTAGCTACGGACTAAGTTTCGCGAGAAAACAAAAGAAATATCTAAAAACTATCGGTAAAAATCCTGATACACTGAAATAAATTTTGTTGTTGTTTCCACCGAATTCATGGTATAATTAAGAACTGTACCAACAATTTTCAACCGAATGCACAATTCTGTTAATTGTACTGAAACATTGTCAATATTACCATGCGTGAAGTACCATTGACTAAAAACATTCTTGATGTTACTATTTTGAAATTGTATTTTTGACCATGTTTATCTAAGACGCGCAACATTCAAGTCTACATGGTCGAAATTACAATGCCCAAATAGTAGAACCAAGAATGTTTTTAGTCAACAGTAATACACGCATGGCAATATTGACAATGTTTCAGTACAATTAACAGAATTTTGCATTCGGTTGAAAATTGTTGGTACAGTTCTTAATTATACCATGAATTCGGTGGGAACGACAACAAAATTTATTTCAGTGTATAAACTATTGGATAGCTATCTCGGAAAACCACTAAAAAGACACGGACACTGGCTTCAGCCGTCGGCTGTACCGATTGAAACACGGAGTGGCTATGGATAAGAAGCTATTCTCGTGAAAAATTTCATCGCTCGGAGTGGGAATCGAACCCTCATCCATCCGGACTCTAATCGCATGGCTACGAGGCTCAACCAATGACATTCTTGAAAAAAATTTGAATAGTTTTGGATGGATCTTCAGGAGGAATCCAGCGAGAATCTCTGGAAGTATATCGGAAAACTTTTGAAAGTAATATCGGGACGTACTCAAACATATATTTCGTGAAAGAATCTTGCGGAAAGCCAGGAAGTTACTTTGTAAGAAGTTCCAGGAATCACGCGCATAAATCTTGAAAGATTTTTGAAGAACAGAGGAACTTACGTATTTTCGCCAGTTTTGTTTCCTTTGTCACGGGTTTTGTTTTGAAACCTAGGTTTCAGCTGTTGAATTCAGAGTTGGCATCAAATCCTTCCCAACCAAGCTGAATATGATCAAGTTTCAGGTAATTTGGCCGACATTAAACCCTCAAGGCGAAGAGAACCAACCTGCCGATGATACCCTAAGTCATCCTTTATATTATTTTTAGAAAATTTTGATTATTTTTTAAATTATAAACTTTTAAAATTTCATCTGGAAAAACCTGGAAAACTCAGGGAATTTCGTTTTGAGTTATGAGTAGACACCCTGCGGATTTATCGCGTTTCTGAAATGCACAATGTATAAGTTACTATGGGAACAGCGAACTTCCCCTTCGATTTTCTCCGTTCGTGGATTTTGTTAGATACGGTGTTTGGTAAAGCTAGGCTTGAATTCTTTTCTGTTCTTGACGATTCCCAACAGATTGAAACTCCAAATGTGATGAGTGATGCATTAACCTATAGCGGTTACCAACCAGATCGTGAACGTTGAATTGCTATGATGGAAGAGAAACTGCAGGCGTTGGAAAGCAACAAAACGTAGGAATTGACTGACTTGCTCGAAAGAAGGATAGCCATACGCGACAAATGGATTTTCAAGACAAAGCTAGAAGCAGATGGGAAAAATTCCTAGGCTTGTAGTGAAAGGCTACTCACATCTAGGATACCACCAAGAAGGTCTGCAAATTGCGAAAGGCGCTATATGGATTGAAACAGTCAAGCAGAGTGTGGAATAGACAGGTAGATGAAGCGATGCGGTAGTTTGGCCTTTTCCGTTCCAGCGTGGACCCTTGTCTGTATTACAGGGTTAGAAAAGAAACAGATAATTTCCGTTACAATCTATGTGGATGACCTGTTGATCTTTACCAACAATTCGCACTTGAAGGAGAAATTGAAGAAATCCCTGAACAGTCGCGTCCAGATGAAGAACCTCGGGCGATGAAGCTATGTTTAGGACTGAGGTTACTCGCGACCTCAAAGGAAACACTATAGCTCGACCAATCGAAGAAGTTCTGATGTGATTAAATTGGAAGAATGCTCCCACTCGCATAACAGTCCTATATGAATAGGAAACCCAGCAAAGATGAGGCAGTTATGCGAGTGGGGGCAGTGTAGACCTGTGGGCCCTGTGACAACTCCTGCGGAACCCGGAGATCGATTGGATGACTCATTATCTGCACGAACCCAAGAGGAGATCCAAACGATGTGGAGCATTCCCTATAACGAGGCAGTCGGATGCCTAAACTACCTAGCTCAAGGAACACGACCGGACATCTTGTTACCGGTAAACAAGGTCAGCCAGTTCAGCAGTAACCGGGCTCGCCGTCATTGGGAAGTTTTTTAACGCATCATGTGATACCGCAAAGGCGCACTGGATTACCGTCTGGAGTACAACAGAGCCTGTGATCTGCAGTTCACTGTATTCACTGACGCGGATGCCACTAATAGGGAATCGACAATAAACTCTATCTTCAGCATGATGGGAGGAGCAGTTTCGTTGGACGATATCCGAAGGAACTCCTAAAGAGAATCTGAGAGTGAAATTCCCGGAGAAATCTCTGGAAGAATTTTTAGAAGTATACCTGGAGGAATTCTTGTATAAATTTTATGGAAGAAATACCTAGACAAATTTCTGAAGAGCTCTCATGAGGAAATCCTAGAAGAAATCCTACATAAATTTCTGAAGGATTCCTTGGGGGAATTCTTGGGGAAATTCCAGAAGGGATTTCTGGAGGAATCCTTGAAGCAATTCCTGAGAAAATCTCTATCGAGAATCCTGGAGGAATGCCTGGAGAAACTTCTGAACAAATTCCGGGCGTAATTCCTGGAGGAATACTTGGATAAGACCCAGCCGGAATTCCTGGATAAATTTCTTGGATGAATGCTTGGAGCAATCCCTGGAAGAATTCCTGAAGATTGCTCTGGGAGGAATTGCTGGAGAAATTTCTGAAAAAAAAAAACCCTTGAGAAATTCCAGAATTTCCTGGAAGAACCCTTGGAGGACTTTCTGGAGGAATCCCTGGAGGAATTTCTGGGAATGTCCCTGGACATATTCGTGGGGAAGTCCCTGGAGGGATCCCTGAAGAAAATCCTGGTGGAATGTCTGGAGGAATCCCTGAAAGTATTCCTGGAGAATTTCCTGGAAGAATCTCTGAAGAAATCCCTAGAGGATTTCCTGGAGAAATTCCTAATTCCTGATATAATTTCTGAAGGATTTCCAGAACAGAGCTGCGAAATATCAGTCTTGTCAGTTGATTACTACTGATTTTGCACCACCGTCACTATCACTGTAGGCCGATCAGTATCAACACGATAGTGACCGGCAACAACTTGATACTGACCCGCACTTCAGAGCACTATCATAGCAACTGAACTAATATTTTGGCGATTTTAGCCAAAACTCAAATTTTTTAATGACCAACATACAAAACATGTTATTCTGTACCACATATTCAAATTTCATCACGGTAAGTGTTTATTTAGATTTTTAAACGAATTTTAAAGATGGCCTATCAGTGAAATCTACCCGCCATCGCAATCAGTCCGGTTGTGATGGAAAAAGGAAAGTGACGGTGACCACTCAACAGAGCACACACTGACTTGGATCGCAGCCAGCCTATCAAAACCGGCGGTTTGCCTACCATTGATAGTGACAGAGAGCAACTCTGGTCCAGAAGCAATTCCTGGAGGAAATCCTTAAGAAATTCCTGGGGTATTTCCTGGAGAAATTCCTGGATAAAATCCTGGAGGAATTCCTAGAAGTATACCTGTGGGAATCGCTTGAGGAATCTCTAGAGGAAATCTTGAAAGAATTAGTGGATGAATTTCTAGAAGAATCACCAGAGGAATTCTGGGAGATTGCTATTTATTTTTCTATTTCTGAAAAAAATCCCTTAAGAAATCCTCGAGGGAATTCCTGAACGAATCCCTGGGGAAATCCTTGAAGAAATCTGTGGAGAAATCCCTGGAGGAATCTCTAAGGGAATTCTTGGAGGAATACCTGGAGAAATCCCTGAAAAAATCCTAAAGGTATTCCTGGAGAATTTCCTTGAAGAATTTCTGAAGGATTTCCTAGAGGATTTCCTGAAAGAATCCTTGGAAGAACTTCTAGAGGATTTCCTGGAGGAATCATTTCCTGGAGCAATTCATGGAGCAATATTTAAAGGAATTCCCGAAAAAAAAAATCATGGGGTAATTCCTGGAGGAGTTTCTGGAAAAAATCCTTAATAAAATCCTGGAGGATTTCCTAGAAGTATTCCTGTGGAAATTGCTGGAGGAATCCGCGATGAAATTCCTGGTGTAATCCCTAGAGGAATTTTTGAAAGGATTACAGGATGATTTTCTAGAAGAATCTCCAGGGGAAATTCCCAAACAATTTCTGTAGGTATTCCTGGAGAATTCCCTGCAATATTTTCTGTGGAAATCCCTAGAGGATTTCCTGGAGGAATCTTTGAAGGATTTCCTGGAAAATCCCTGAAAAAAGTCGTGAAGAAATCCCTGGAGGAATAACTGAAGTAATTCATGAAGGAATCTCTGGAGAATTTCCTGGAGAAATGCCTGGAGGAATCCTGGAGAAATTGCTTACATAATTTGAATGTCCAGGAGCAATTCCTGGATAAATTCCCAGAAAAAATCCTGGAGGAATTCCTGAAGAAATTCTTGGGCTAATTCCTCGAGAATTTCCCGGAGGAGTTCCTGGAGAAATTTCTGAATGAAATCTTGGAGGAATGCCTGGAGGAATTCCTGGAGGTTTTTCTTTGGGAATTGCTGGAGGAATCCCTGAAGGAATTCTTACAACAATTACTAAATATATTTCTGTGGGAAACTCTAGAGGAACCCTGGGAGAAATTTCTGAAAAAATCCCCTGAGAAATTCCTGAAAGAATTTCTAGAGAAATTTCAGGAGGAATTCTTGGAGAAATTCTCGAATAAATTTCTGAAGGAATCCCTGGGGAATCATTGAATAATATCGTGAAGAAATCCCTGGAAAAATCCCTAAAGAAGTTGCCGGAGGAATTTTTAGCGGAATTCCTGGAGGAATCCTTGCAGCAATTCCTGGAGGAAGATCTAGAAGACTTCTTGGAAGAATTCCTGGAAAAATTCCAAAAGGTATTCCTAGAGAAAATCCTGGAAGAATTTATGAAGGAATCCCTGAAAGATTTCCTGGAGAAATTCCTGGATGAACTACTGGCATAATTTATTAGGGAATACCTTGTTTAATTCCTGGAGGAATGCCTGCATGAATTTCTGGAGAAATTCCAAAAAGAATTCCTGAAGCAATCCCAGGAGTCCCTGAGGCGATTACTGGAGGAATGTCTGGTGGAATTCCTGGAGGAATCGCTGAAAAAAAAAATGCTAGAGAAATCTCTGCAAGAATCCAAGGAGGAATCCCTGGAAGAATGCCTGGAAAATTCCTCGGAAAATACTTGGATGATTCTCTGAAGTAATTCCTGGAGAAATATTTAGAGGAATTCTTGTACGAGTCTCTGGAAAAAGTTCTTGAAGAAAGCCCGTAAAGAATTTCTGGATAAATTTCTGTAGGAATTCCAGGTGGAATTCAACGAACAATCCCGGAAGCAATTCCTGGAGGAATCTCTGGAGGAATGCCTAGAGGAATTCATGAAGGAATGCATTCATTGGCGTAGCTAGGAGGGGTTCCAGGGGTGCCTGGCACCCCCTAGAACAAATTTGGCACCCCCTAGAATCTTTTCTTGACAGACACCTAAAATTTAAAACCGAACACAATAATTCTAATATTTATTAATGACACATTTCAACAAACGTTTTGTACGTTGTTGTACGTTTTGGCGTTTGGGATATAATATCCAAACATTTCTATAGGTCCTAAGTGCAGATGAGAGGCTCTCTTTAAGTCACCTCTCTTTCGATTATAACGTGCTTGTATTTATAAAATTTGATTTACTTCATGCATCGGAAGGTAGATTAAACAATCCTTTGCCGATCTTTACATCACAAATTGTCAAAATGTTCACAGTGACATCGTAATAATTTAAAGAGAACCGGAACAAAGAGAGCCTCTCTTTTGCAGATTGGACCTTTAGATATGTTTGTCGCCTATTGGTCAGAATCAACAGACTCTCTATGGATTTCTCCAGAAATACCTCTATCTATTTATAGAGTGATTTCTCTAGGTTTTCTTATGGATTCCTTTCAATAAACCTTCCTTAGGATTCTCCAGGCAGTCCTGATGGGGTTGTACAGAGGGTTCAAAATTTCATTAAATTCGGTTCACTGGTTTCCGAGATATAACAGCTCAAAAATTAGTTGGTTTAAAAATAGTGTTTTACCGGAACGGTTCTAACTTTGTGGAAGATTGATCAATTGAGCCCAAATTTGTACCAATGATGCACATATAATAGGTTGTCAAACAGTCAAAATTTGAGATTTTTCGATGCACTCTATGAAAAATTACAGCATGTTGAACTTTATTGTGAGAGAAAAAAAAAGTTGCCTATCCCAAACATTTTGGCCACCCCCTGTACATACTAGAAATTTCTGCAGAGATTGGTCCAGCATTTTCTCCAAGGATTTCTTAGGAAATTCTTGGAATTCTTCTAGGAATTCCTCTAAAAAATTCTATTGGGATTCCTTCAGGAATTCCTGGCCGGATTATTCAAGACAATTTTCCTGGGATCCTTTCAGAAGTTTCTCCGGTGATTCTTTCAGGAATTCCTTCAGAGATTTTATTCAGAGATTCTTCCAGAAATTTCTCATGGAATTCCTCCAGGAGCTTATATTGGCCTTCCTCCGGGAATTGTGGCTAGGATTCTTTAAGCAACTCCTGCTGCGATTCTTGCAGTAATTTCTCTTAGAACTCCTCCAAAAATTCTCAATATGGTACCTTCAGGTATTCTACTAGGGAAGTTCCAGAAATTCTTCCGGAAAATCTTCCATGGATTTTTCTAAAAATCCCTTCGGTGATTTTTCCAGAGATTTCTTCAAAGATTTATCCGGGACTTCCTCCAGAGTTTCTTCCAGAAATTCCACAGAAGATTTCTCCAAGAACTTCTATTGTCCTTCCTCCATGAATTCCAGTTGGAATTCTTCAAGCAATCCCCACTAGAACTCCTTCAGAAATACTTCTAGGGAATTCTCCTGGCATACTTACTTGCTGCAATACTTTCGGGAAATCCTCCTGAGATTTCCAGGCATCCTCCAGGCATTTTTAGGGGAACTACTTTTAGGATACCCCCGGTATTCCTGATTATAAGAATTCTTCCAGATATTCCAGCTGGGATTCCTCAAGCTATTCCTGCGGTTATTCCAGCTATTCTTCCTCCAGGAATTCTAACTGTGGAACTTTAGAAATTATACTACGGATTCTTCTAGAGCTTTCTCCTGGCTTTTTTGCTGGGATCTTTCCAGGCAAACTTCCTGGAATTCTTGCAGAAATTTCTTTGATTGTTCTACCACGGATTTCTCCAAGCACTCATCTAGGAATTCCTTCAGAGATTTTATCCAAAGATTCCTCCAGAAATTCCTGCATAAACTCCTTTTGGCCTTCCTTCAAGGATGCCTCAAATAAGTTTCCTGCGGTTCTACCAGCAATTCCTCCATAAATTCTTACTAGAATACGTCCAGAAATTCTTCTAGTGATTCCTATACGAAGTTATCCTAGCATTGTGGTTGAAATTCTTCCGGAAAATCTTCCTGAGATTCCTTCAGAAATCCCTTCTGCGATTCAATCAAGGCCCTCGTTATAAATTCTTTCAAAATACCTTTACCGGTTCTTGCAGGGACTTCTCTAGATACTCCAAGGATTTTTTCTTTGGGTTCTCCCAGGCATTTCCTATGTAGTTTCCTCCAGCAATTACTCATAGGATTTATGCTGAGATTTCTACAATGATACATCCCAGAATCCTGCAAATAATACCTCTTGAAATTTTTCCTGTGATTTTTTCAGAAGCTCTCCGGTGATTCCTCCAGTAATTTTTAACCAAGGATTCTCTCATAAGCTTCTCATGCTCTTCCTCCAGGAATTTCAGCTGGATTTCTCAAGATATTCCTGCTGTGGTTCTTCCAGCAGTTCTTCTTAGGACTCCTCCTGAAATACTTACTGAAATACCTCACGGAATTCTTCTGGGGATTCTTCTAAGAATTTCTCCAGGGATTCCTCCAAAAACTTGCTGGGATTATTCAAGGCAATCTTCATAGGAGCATTGCCTTCAATATTTCTTCCTGAAAATCTTAAAGGATTTTGTTCCTGGGATTTCTCCAAATATTTATCATTGGATTCCTCCAGGAACCCCTCTTGACTTTCATCCAGGAACTCCTCCTGGGATTCCAGAAGTGATTCCTGCTGCCTCTAATGTGTCAGCAATGCCTCCTAGGTCTCCTATAGAAATTCTTATTGTGATACCAGCAGGAATCCCTCTAGGAATTTCTTTTGGTATTCTTCCTGGGATTCTTCTAGGCAATTTTCCTTGAATACTTTCAGAAATGCCTTTGATTCTTCCAGGGATTTTTCTTAAGACTCATCCAGGAGATCCTCTACAGTTTTTATTCATGGATTGCTCTAGAAATTAATCGTGATATAACTCCTGGAACTCCTCTTGGTCTTCTTCAAGGAATTCCAGCTGAAGAAATTCAAATATAAATCTCTAGAGGATTCCCTAAACGAATTTCGGGAATAGTTAGAATTTCCAGAGAAATTCCAGGAGGTATTACTAGAAAAATCTCTAGTGAACTCCTTTAGGGATGTACGGGAAAAACTTATAATTAATTAGAAGGCACAGATTATAGCAAATTGACAAATTGAGAGATGGGTGGGATTCGAACCCACGACTCCGTGTTCGCTAGACCACAGTATGGCCATTTCTTTGCAAATTCCTTCAGCATCACATACGAGACGCGACATGAGACAAGACATAACACTAATCGTTCTTACAATCATCAAGAAAAGATTAAATTTGCCGGTTTCGGGCGTGATCTAGCCCATCTACAGGACAATGTCCGACTAACTACGTTGATTTTCGTACGTTGTTCGTACACGTCCTAAAACGAAGAGTTCATCTCGGGACCCACGCTTTACTTCCCTTCCGAAGGAAGAACCCACATTTTGCGAATTTGTCGGAAGTGGGATTGGATCCCAGGTCCTCGGCGTGATAGTCAAGTGATCTAACCATCACACCAGGTCCACTTCACAACTCCGAAAGTTCTAAGGTAATTTTGATGGAAATTTTTCCAGTAATTTCCGTGAATTTCATAGGATTTTCTTCAAGCAAGCCCAATTTAAAATTTCTAATTTTTAAATTCAGCAATTTTCGGAAGCAATAGATATAACTGGAATTAAATCAAAAATAATTGCAAAAGTAATCACGATGATATTGTCTGAGAAATTTGCAAAACAACTGGAAAAAATTGCTAAAATAATTTCAGAAGAATAGCTATTGAAATTATAAAAAAAAACTCAAGAAATTGAATAAATTAAATTCCAATGAAACTATCACAGAAATTAAAAAAAAACATGCTGAAGGAACTATTAACTTTTACAGTTTATGCTAACGTAAGAACTTCACGACACGCACGAGACGCGACATGAGACAAGACATAACACTTATCGTTCTTACAATCGTCAAGAAAAGATTAAAATTACCTTGACGTCGACCGGTTTCGGGCGTGATCTAGCCCATCTAGCCTAGGGCTAAAAATCTCGTTAATACAGATAAAAAAATCTTTCAAAGTAGTTGCAAAGGATTTCATTACCGGTGGAAATCCTAAAGAAAACATCAAGGCTTTTTTTTAATTGACTAAATGCAATCTCGAAATAAATTGCCGAAATATATTCTTTAAAAATTTTCACAAACATTCACAAAAAATAAAATCGAATAAATCCTCAAAGAATTTTTCGAAATCATCAAAGGAATTTCTGAATAAAATTTTGAAAGAATTCCAAAAGTAATTGTCGGAGTATCACCGTGACAGAATTTTTAAAGAATCACCAAAGATTTTTTTTAATAAATTTTCGAAGGAAATCTTTAAGGAATTTGCCGAATCAATTTCCAAATGAATTACCGAAGAAGTTCCCACAGTGATATTCAAAATTACCAAAATTTCCAAGGAAATTGCTGATAAAATTCCCAAATAAATTTTCAATGCAAGTAATATCGAGATTGCCGCAGGTATTCCAAAACTATCTGCTGCAGGAATTCCTTAAATAATTACAGAAAAAATCTAGAAGAAATTTTCAAAAGAATTTCTATTACAATTGTTGGAGCGATTTATAAAAGAATTTCCGAATAATTTTTCAAAGTTATTGCCGATAAAATGTTCAAAAGATGCGTGAAAGGTGTTTAGTGTCAATTTCTAAACATATTACCAAGGAAATTGCCGAAGGTGATCCAAAGATTTTTCCGAAGAAATTTGCCTAATCCAAAGCAATTTCTGAGAGATTTGCAAAACAAGTCTCAATTAAAATAAATTGCAAAACAATTTCTAAAATACAAATTCCATGTATTATACGCAATCAAGTTATCAAGTTTCCAAACCTCACATCAGTACAACGGTTTGGATTTTCCAAAAAAACTGTTCTTTAAAATATAGCGCGTTTAAATTTACGTTCTATTGTTTTCCGCGACGCAGTATATCATTATACTAAGAAATTGAGGGTGGATCGGTACTTCCTTTTACAAAAAAAAAGCAAAATAACCTAGAAGCCACTGAAACTGGCACCCCCTAGGCACCCCCCTGGGAAAAAATCCTAGATACGCCAATGAATGCATTGAGGAAATCTTAGAGGATTTCTTGAAGGAATCTCTGAAAAAAAAATTAAGAATTCTCGGAGGGATCAATGGAGGATATCCTAGAGGAATGTCTGTAGAAATTCCTGAAGAAATCTCTGGAGGAATTTCTGGCGGAATTCCTGGAATTATGGATGAATTCCTGGAGGATTTTTTCGATAAATCCTTATAGGAATTCCAAGAAGAATCCCTGGAAAAACTCCTAAAGGAATTCCAGAAAAAAATCGTGTATAAATTTCTTCAGGAGTTCGTAGAAGAATACCAGGAATAATTCCTAAAGAAATCGCGGAGGGATTTTTGGAGAAACTTTGGAGGAATCCTTTGAAGAGTTCCTGAAGAAACTCCAGAAGGAACCCCGGAAGCAATTCCAAGAGGAATTAATAAAGGAATCCGTAAACAGTTCCTGAAGGAAGTTTATGAATTAATTCCTGGAGGAAACCCTTAAAGAATACAAGAAGGAATTTCTGAAGAAATCTTAAGATTCCTTAAAATTAGAAATCTTAAGTTCCTGGGAGAATATTTGGAGGATTTTTTAAAATAAGTTATTCCAGAAAGAATCACAGGAGCAATTTCTGAGTTAAGCCCTTCAGAAATTCTTGGAGGAATCCCTGGAGGATATCCTAGAGGGATGCCTGTAGGGATTAACAAAGGAGTCTCTAGAAATACTCCTGGAGAAATATCTAGAAAAATTCCTGGGGGATTCTCTAGAGGCATTTCTGAAGGAATTCTTGGATGAATGTCTAGGGAAATCCTTGCAGCAATTCGCAGAGGAATAATTCCTGGAGGAATCTCTGAAGAAATTCGTGGGAGAATCGCTTGAGAAATTCTTGGAGGAAATTGCAGATGGAGTCCTTAGACAAATTCTGAAGGAATTCTAAGAAGAGTTCGCGGAGACACTCCTTGAGGAATCCCTGTATCAGTTCCTGAAGGAATCCCTGCAGGAGTTCCTAAATCCCGGATGCAGTCCCATGAGGAATTCCTTAGGAAATCCCAGGAAAGCTTTCTAACAAATTCCTGGAAGCATTTTTGTAGGAAATTGTGAAGAAATCCAGGTGTGCAATAGTTTTTGGATGAATTATTATTGGAATCTTTGGATGTATTCCCAAAACAATGTTTTGTACAATGTTTCAAGGAACTCCTGGATTAATTTTTAGCTAATCTCTGGTAAAATTTCCTGTAAGGGTTTCTGGAAGATATTGCTGATGAAATACTTTGATTTATCCCTGATTGAATTATTGGAGCGATCTCTAGTGGAATTAATATATGGAGAATACTTGCAGAAATACCTAAAAGAATTTCTGCTGACATTCCTTTGGAAATCCCTGGAGAAATTCCTGGAGGAATCCTCGAAAAAAGCACTGGAACAATCACTGGATGAACCTCTAAAGAAATCCCAGAGGAAATTCCCGGAGGAATGTCTGGTGAAACCCATGGAGGAATTCTTGAAAAATGCTCTGCAGCAATCCATGATGGAATCAATGAAGGAAGCTATGAAAAAAATCCTGGAGGAATTCGTCAATGCAGTCTTGCAGAAGTATCTGTAGAAATTTGTAAAGAATTGTGGGAGGAATTCTTGAAGCATTTCTTGGAACAAACCCTAAAAAAACTATCGGAACCCTGCAAGATACTCATGGAAGAATTAAAGAAAAAGAAACTCCTGGTGGAGTATCCCTGGAAAAGTTTTATAAATGCCTAAAGGATTTTCTGAAGATGTCCTTAAAAGAATTCGTGTAGCAGTACCACATAACTACATAACTAGCATATGGTTCTGCAAAGTCCTTCTTTTCTCTACCGGAACTGGTTCCGGCATAACAGTCCTATTTGCAAAAAGTAGGAATTGAGAGGTGCTGTTGAGCTTCCGTAACAACAGGTTGCTAGGTGTCTACCCAAGCAACCTGTCCAAGGCATCGATTACTACGTTTCTCAATACCCCCTCTTAATCGGACGGTCTTGCATTTATCCCAAACACATCTGCCATTTAGTCGAGTCGGCTTCGCTGTCTCATCTTCATTATCATCCACTGCGCTTATGCACCTCGACCATTTTCCGGGATTGTTGGTGTGCTTAGGCTTACTGCTTCGCTTGGACGATATGCCGAGGTACGGATTGGTATCGGCTGAGCTTTCCCCCTCTGGTACCATTCCATCGACGGCGATCCTCTGCTTTCTTCGCGGTGGAAAACTTCTAGGATGCTGCCTGATTGATAACTCCAGTTCGTAGAAACTTTCTTGCAATGGACAAACCACAACCATCTTTCCTTGTAGTTTCATTTCCGCCGACGATCTCTTGAAGTTCACTTCGACACCTGCTGCGGCCATTTTCTTCACCGAGAGCAGATTGTCACGTAGATCTGGCACATACAGCACATCGCGTATTACAGGGTGGCCACCGAACCGGGAAAAACGGGAAAAAGACGGGAATTCGGAACGACCGGGAAAAAAGCGGGAAAAAGTCAGGAATTTGGAATGATTACCGGGAAAATTGTTGTTAAGAGTAACTTGATGTGCATATTTGAATGCTGCACCTCATCGAAAATCTGCAAAATCAAAGCCAAACCAAAATACTCCTGGGATACTTCTACGAAATCCCAAGGAATTCGCCTGTGCAGTCACTTGGAATTTCCTTAAAACAGAACTTGGGATTCTTCAAGAAGTTTCTTCTAGAATTCCTCTAGGTCAAGCGGTACATAGCTTGATTATCTCTTGGAATTCGATGAGATTTTTTCGAGGAAAGAGTTTCTTACATCTGAGATTTTATCAAAAGTTTCTTTTTGGATTAACCCGTGTCCTTTCTTAAATTTATTCTAGTTTTTTTTTCAGGGAATCTTTCCGAAATTTCATCAGGAACCTTAATAGATAAGAAAATCATAACCACTAAACTGGGTTTTTATCAAGACAACCTATTGCAATTTATTCAAGAGTTCCTTTTAAGATTCATCAAGATTTTCCTTCCGCAATTATAACAGGAGTTGCTGCAATCTTCAAAATTTCCTACTGGAATTCTTCCCAGATTATTTTTTGGAAATCCCTCCAGAAAATGTTTCCTTTTCTTCCTGGAGCTTCCTCTGGGATTTCCCTAGTATTTTCTTCTGGAATGCCTCCGAAAGCTATTTTTAAAAATCAATCGGGAGTTCTTTCTGGAATTCTTTACAGAGTTTCTTCTGGTATTTCTCCAGGATATCATTCTGTTACTCATCCATCTCCACGAGTTCTTTGCACGATTTCTGCAGGAGTGTCTTCTGAAACTTGGGTTTTGAAAACTTCCAAGAGATTTAGCTGAATTTTATCTTTATTTTATATTTGCTTTTGGAATTTCTCCAGTGTTTCTTACTGCGTTTCCTTCAAGAGTTCTTCTTGGGCACTCTCCAGGAGTTTGTTCAAAGAAACCTGCGGGAGTTGCTTATGAAAGTTACTTTTGGAGTTGCTCCAGGAGTT
The DNA here is from genome assembly GCF_035046485.1 of Aedes albopictus. NCBI lineage: Eukaryota > Metazoa > Arthropoda > Insecta > Diptera > Culicidae > Aedes > Aedes albopictus. Next base: position 22,789,217 of record NC_085138.1, on the reverse strand, counting down.
GCTTTTGGGCATCCTTCAGAAGCTCCCTCTGCAAATCACCAAGGAGTTTCTTCTGGATGATGTCCCAAAATTTTCTTACAAAAACTTTACGATAGCTATTTCTGGAAATACTCCAGAATCCTGAAAATCAAACTACTGCGGGAGTTTTTTTAATCGAGAACTCTTCCAAGAGTTCCTTGGGAAACCTTCTAGACATGTGGGAGATTCTTTTGGGAATTCTTCAGGAGTTTCAGGAGAAATCCCTAGATCGAATTCATGATCCCAGACCAAAAGTTCTATTCCCTAATTGTCAACAGACTAAAATGATAAATTCCCTAAAGGAACCTCTTCCAGAATACATCCATTAACCCTCGAGCGATCGCGCTGTTGTGTTTTCTACAACACGTTGAAAAAATCTCGCTTTTTGTGTTCAGTATTAGCGTGGTGCTGGCGGTGGTGGCCAACCGCGCTAGTTATGGACGGTTAAGGAATCTAGAGGAATCCACAAAAGATATACAAGGTGGAATCGCTAACAGAATTTACTGAAGAAATCCAAGATAGTATTTTTGGAGTAATCGAAAGATGAAATCTCGGACAAAACTTTGTAAGAATCTCCAGATGTAAGTTTTTGGGGGAATACTCAGTTGGACATCCTGGAGGAATCCCCAGAAACAACACCAATGAAGTTGAATGAAGGGCACCTACGCTAACGAATAAAATTTAGAAAAAATAGTTCGATTATCCTCCATGTCCAGGATAATCGAGTGCGACCTTTGCTGATTTTTTATGCACATCTTACCTATTATAGATCTGTCATAGTTAGCTACCACTTCTACACTTGTTTTTTTTTTTAAGTACAAGAAAATATTTAAAATAATGAGTGAGTGAAAGCTTGGTGAAAGCTTCAATTATGCACTATTTGGAGCTGAATGAAAATATGTTGTAAGTAATTGTGTAACATAAGCCTTTTATGTCATCATTGGTAGTTACTTCCATTTTTTCCATAGATGCATTACGTCAAGAATAATATTAAACTATAAATATCTAGTACATAGTATTCACAGGATTGCAAGTGCATTTTTACATGGTACTTATCATCCATATGATACGAAAATTGGGCGTTACGTACTAAAAATGTGCATTTTAAAAACCGGGAAAATTTCAGAAATCGTACCGGGAAAACCGGGAAAAAGACGGGAATTTCAAAACTGATATTTAGTGGCCACCCTGGTATTACTATCTTAACACCATGTCGGTTGACTCCTACAATCGATCCTCTGTGCCAAGCAACGATGGACTGGTCGTTTTTGGCAACGCTTATCTCCACAGGCCGCTGCAGCTTTTCCTACGTTGTAAAATAATCCTTCGATTTCACGAGATGATCTGTGGCTCCAGAATCCATCTTGAAGCTGATTACTTGTTCACAGTTGTTACGAGGTATGCGATCAGTCAGAAATACAACCGGTTCTCCTCCACAAAAGGTCACAGGTTCATCGGATGACTTCTTCGTCTTACAGCTTCTAGTCATATGCCCTCTCTGCTTGGACCCAACAAGAGCAGCAGGTACTTCCTCACCGACATCTGTCATCCGATCGTTCTTCTTCAGCTCTTCTGCCAGAAGACGTTCACGCACTACATCCAGGGTCAGCTTGTCCTCTTACAGGTTCTCCAATGCGGTCACCAACGGATCAAAAGATTCTGGAAGTGTGACAAACAGCTGAGACACTAGGTCACCCTCTTCCAGCTTTGCGCCAGCCGATTTCAACTGCCGGATCAGCTCGTCGAAAATCTTCAGGTGGTCCTTCACTGACGATCCTTCAATCATCTTCAGCTTTGTCAACTGCTTCCGGATTATCGTTTGAGATGCCACTGATTTCTTCGCATACACGTTTGCCAGAGTTGTCCAAATCTCTTTCGCAGTTTCTTTCTCACGAACCAGGTCCAGTAAGTCATCGTGAATAAAGGCAAATATCTAGTTTGACGCCTTGCCATCCTTTTCGTTGAACTTCGCTGCTTCGGGAGCCGTGGGTGGAACATCTTGACTCAGAACTTCCAGTAAACCAACCGACTTCAAGAACTTTTCAACGCGAAACTTCCAGTTTTCGTAGCCAGCTCCGGAAAATTGCGGGATGCCGTAGACTAGTTCTCGCCGCGCGGGGTCCATAACCTCTTGAGTTCAGAGAAAACACGAAGTGGTTTAACGAGGAACGAAATAAAGTTTTTATTGAAAACGTCTTGATTGGTTGGTGGTTGATACAGGAGTGAAGAAAAAATGTGTGGTGCAATTGAGCTTCCGTAACAACAGGTTGCTAGGTGTCTACCCAAGCAACCTGTCCAAGGCATCGATTACTACGTTTCTCAATAAACTTGTTTCCATATAAAACTTTGCACCACAATACATAACTGTGAAAAATATTACGTTGACTACATTGTTCAGTTTTGTATTACAGAGTACACAAATTCGTGATGGGACAGTTATGCGGGTACTTCCAATATGGGACGCTCATGATTTGGATTTTTTTTCTCGCACATTGATATAGAAATCCGTAATTTTTATTATAGGTTTTAAAAGTACGTTGAAATTGGTGACTATTCATAACGTTAACTCAAAAGTGAAGAAAAGTCAAATGGGACTGTTATGCGAGTGGGGGCAGAATAGGCATAACAAAATTTAACCGTTCAACCATGTTTGTTATTTTTGTTAAAATTCTATGATAAGATTGAAGTGGTGCACTTGGAGAAATACTTGGCGAAACTTCATATGATTGTCGAGTAAAAGAGGTTTGATAAGTGTGGATAGAAACGTTAATTATTAGAATAGGTTAGCCTCATGGGGCAATTCTTCACTATATGATCACAGATTGTGATGATGTGACAACAACGGCGTGTTGGCCCTTTCGAGAACGACCGTTCTATGCTTGGACACAGTCGCCGTATTAGCTAACATTCCTTACAACTCTTGAAGGAGTTTCGTCTTGAACAAATCTGTGTTAATAGCAACTCCGGAACTTTGGTTTTTTGGAATACTATCAGGTATCAGGTATCAGTGTAGGCAAGTTCCAGAGGCTCCAGAGGCAAGTTCCCCTCCATTTGTGTTTTTTTGTCATTGCCATGTTTTAAATCCTTCAAAAGGAGAATATTAAAGATGTTGACAGTCCAAAGCTTGTGCAATCTCTGCTGTGTGGTCCAATGACCACCCGTATTTATACTACCTTAGGTAGACATAATGACTCATACCTAGACATTTAGGTACTATCATGAATAGTATTTCATGTAGGTAGGTATCCTATGCACACAACCATTAGGTAAACACTACAGTCCTTTCCCCTTTAGAAAACTTCAAAAAATAACATTCATCGCCAAAATAATGATAGCACAAATAAACTGACGAGTCCGTCACTTTCAAAGAACTGTTCGCTAACAAAACTACAAAAACAAAAAGACGATTTCGCTATCCCAACATCGGCAACTTTACCAAAAAAAATACTAATAACACAAATCCATTCACCATAACATAACATATGACAATTCCGCCACAAAAGAACAATTTCGTTCACCACAAAAAATTAACATTTCAGTATTACCAAAACAAAAAGACAATTTCGTCAATTCTGTTCTCCACAAAAATAACTATTTGTTATAACAACAACCTGAAAAAGAAAAGGAAAAATCTCGGGAATAACTCATAAGAAATCACACGCTCCTTGATCCTCGTCGCCACTTTTAAATCCTTCAAAAGGAGAATATTAAAGATGTTGACAGTCCAAAGCTTGTGCAATCTCTGCTGTGTGGTCCAATGACCACCCGTATTTATACTACCTTAGGTAGACATAATGACTCATACCTAGACATTTAGGTACTATCATGAATAGTATTTCATGTAGGTAGGTATCCTATGCACACAACCATTAGGTAAACACTACACCATGAACACGAGCCCGTTCATCAATCTTTTACATATTTTTGAATGAACTTCTGTAGTTATTACTTTTAGTTTATTAGAATCTGTTTTTCATATTCTTATTATGTACACAGTTTCATATTTAATTTCGTATTTTCTCTTCCTTTTTTACAGTGATACCTCCAAAAAACAAATCGTTGAGATTCTGGAGAAGATTTCAATTCTTCGACCACCTGAAAGACTACTTTTGTACCTGCGTATGCCTGGCGGCTATCCTGAGACAGGTAAGATCTTCAATATATCATTTGTCTTTACAGGACTTTTAGGATAACTGATAAGCAATATATCAGTTTTGTTACGAGTTCCTTGAATAATTTGAACACGTTCTCTACTTCCCACAGATCCCCTGCGTCAGTCCCAGAACCCGCTGGGTACCCGTTCCGAGATTAATCACACCATCAACTGGGTTCGCTCACACCTGGAACACGACCCGAACGTGTCCATACCGAAGCAGGAGGTGTACGATGACTACACGTAAGCAAATTTTTGGAACCCTGTCTCGAGTTTGCAACCAAAGCTAAATTTGTCTTCTTTCCTCTCCTCCCTTTCATCGAACATAGCGCATTCTGCGAGCGAATCGACATCAAACCCCTATCGACGGCAGATTTCGGCAAGGTGATGAAACAAGTATTCCCCGGGATCCGGCCGCGCCGATTGGGGACCCGTGGCCATTCGCGCTACTGTTACGCGGCCATGCGTAAAGCCACCAAACTGGCCGCTCCCAAGTTGCCCGATCTCAGCACTAGCAGCAGCAGCGGCGGCGGTGGCGGCGGTACCGGTGGCGAGGTGAGTGTTCTTCGCCCGCGTGATTTTCGTCATTCTTGTTTCGCGGGGCAGGGCTGGTAGCGGGTCCCTGTTAAGCGTTCAATCTCAACTTTTAACTAATCTTGGGTCTAAAAGTGTTAGTAACTTGTAGTCCGACCGCTACCAGCCCTGGTCCCGCGAGAGGGAAGAGCTGAGCTGATTTGGTAGTCAAATCAGCCCGTCTAACGTCCGTCGCCTGTGTTGTTGATTCCGAATGCGTAATTTGCATCTCTGCATCGCGCTTGACCGTGTATGTGTGTTCCGTCTGTCTTTCCTCTCTGCAACAGAAAAAATCCGATCCGGAGGATCAAGTGCCAACCGACGAGGAAGCGTGGAAGGTGATCAAACTGTGGGCCGAAGCCATGCTCCCGGAGGCGTTCGGATCGATCAACGAGCTGGCCGGGTTCATCACCAAGCACAATCTCAACTCGCCGGCCAGCATCGCCAGCCGGCAGTTACTGCAGAAGAAACTCCTACAGCGCGAGATTAAGGAGCGGAAGAAGCTGACGGTGAGTGTTCTTTTTTTTGCATTGATTAAAGGGGAGGGTGGGGTAGCGAATCAATGAATGTGTTTAATTTATAAGGTATTTTGCTATTCAGTTTGAGCAGTTGTGTGCAGATATGTAGGCTGCTTGTGTCACGCTGCTACTTGGTGAAACGTGACTTTGCGGCGGTGGTTTATCGCATATTCAGTTAGTGTTAAGAGAATAACACCTGTGGGTTCTTATCCGTTCTGGTGTTGCATCCGAACTGTAATCAGAGATGGGAATACTTACATTCACTTGCTATTTTCTCAGCTCAGCAGCATGCTATCAAAATACAGTGTATGAAGAACTTTTACTTTATACCCAGGTAACCAATAAGCAGTAAAAATTGCATTTATTTAGCACTATATGCGCCTTTACTGCAGGTCATTAAATGCTAATATGCCGTATATGCGCCATAAGTGCTAGTTAAAAGCAGGTTTTGGCCCAATATACGGCTGATTAAATGCTTATCTTTCCTATCCCCAAAAAATCGATCATCATCAAAAATATTTTCCCCTGCGCATTTCAGTCGCTTCATATTCTTCCTTTTCTATCTTTACTCACACTTTCCTGTGCGACATTGGGGCTGTTGTTTATTTTTGCAGTTGTTTTTTGCTGTTCCCGCTGAAATTGGGATTCGATCCCACAATCCTGTGGCAGATGATGATGCTGAGCCGCGCTACAGGATGAGCTATAAACGATCAGATAATGTGCGTTGATTTTTTGATCTATTAAAGGCATGAGTACCACACCGGCAGTTATTTTGCTATGCCCGGACAATGGCTCGGACATGTGCTGATAATTAAACCATCCACATAATACACGATGGCATAATTGGTTTCTTATTCCATGCGATTTATTTGGAAAATATTTGTTCTGTCATTGATTTACTTTGTTGCTACCAGTAAATGATAGGACATCTGAATGGTAATGGATCCTTTAGTCGTGGTACATGAATTGAAAAGTTGAAATGTGTAACAGTTTTAGCATCGCTCATCTCTCTTAGCAGTTTTATGGCAATAAAGTAGCAGTTAGGATGCTTATTAACAAAAAAATATCGTGCATTTGAAATGCTACACAACAGCTGTCAGATTTTGAGCAGCATTTGAATTGCTAATTCAGAGCAATTCAGCAGTCGAACTGCTATGATACAGCAGCAAGCAGATATAATGCAGTTTTATATGTAGCTGAAATACAGCTTATTTAAATGCTTATTGGTTACCTGGGTAGTGTTATCTAAAATTTTGTCGAATTGAGTAATATCATAGTCGTGAGAAAGCTATGAAGGTGACTTTCCACGTGATGTATGTAAATTATACTCACTCTGGACTATCGGATATCGTATCGAACTATCGAATTCCTGATCAAAGACGCTCAGCTAAAGGATCATTAACGCTTTCCTTCTCACGATGGAGTTTTCCTGCACAAATACAATGTTTTTATCACGGATATTCAACGTTAGAGATCCAATTGTGAAACCTCCATGACGAATTATATACCGCAGGCATCTATTGATGAAGACCTGCAGCCATTGAGTGTTCTTCACTGATACACATCAGGTTTCACTGGCGTACAGCAACACAGATTTCACGTTCGAGTTCTGACAATCTACCACTCAGAGCTCAACTACCTAAGCACCAGCGTAGTTCAAAAAATCGTTCCACACCGCTTATTCGATTCGTAACCATATTCTATGCCTTCTCCCAATATTTGAGCTAATTTGGTTGATAATTAAGACTGCACAAGCCTTTCAAAGTTTGTATGGGAAAACGATGTTTTTTATTTACATATAACCCCGAGTCCATTTAGGTAGAATCTATTGAAGTATAATCTATTTAGGTAGGTGTCTCCATTAAGATAACGTTACTCAACAGAAATTTGATTGTGTTTAAATAGTTGAAGCATTTCAAATTACGGTTAAGATTTGTTTACGGATCAAGAAGCAGAATGTTGTGGGCAATTTGAGGCGTGTTCATTGGAAAGTGATGAGTGAAGGGAACAACTATTACCTAAACATTTTCTTAAGTATATATCATCGAATGTACATGCGTAAGTTATTGGTTTACATGAAATTCATGCTTTCAAGTCATGGGATCTACGAGCGTAATCAGTCTGGAACATCTTGAAGCCTCTTTAAAATCCTCGTAAAGCTCAGCTGAAAGTCAATGTAGCACCATAATAGTTATTTATGTAACGAGTTGCAAAAAGTTGATTTTTTCAGCACGTGTCGTACATTTATCCAATGAGGCTTGCAGAGTTGGATAAATACAAAGAGTGCTGAAAAAATCGAGTTTTGCAACGAGTTTCATACAAAAAATTTTATGCAATGATTTTTTTCATAATGCAATCCATTTGAGTTGCATAATGTTCATAATTCAACTCAAATGAGTTGCAAGTCCTCCGGGTGCTCGGCAAAGAGGAGATCCGCCGACCGACGTTGTAGTGGATGGACTGCTCCAGTTCATGTTGTACATCAGCGACGGGCTGCAGAACATCACGTCAATAATGGATTCTCGTTCGTCCTTAATACGGAATGTACTCACGGAGCCTTCGTTGCACACATCCACATTCAGCTTCGCTAAGGCTTCCAGCAGACTGTAACCCATTGGGTTGGTTAGCCTACTTCCCCATTCCACCGCGCAAGCGTTAAAGTCCCCGCCGATAACAGCCGGCGCTCGTCCTAACAACTTATCGGTTGATAGATCCAGCATCCGATTGTACTGCTCAGAAGTCCATCTGGGGGGCGCCCAGCAGCTGAACACAAAGACACCGTTAATCTTGGCGATAGTAAAACCTTCGTGATCGCTATCCACCACTTCTCTGACCAAACTCCATACACCGGAAGCATCTCTCCATCTGCTTTGCAACTCGAGGAGTGATTCTCAGAGTGCACACCGATCAACCGACTTTTATCTTGCCGATCTCCACCTGCTTGTTAGCAGCTTCCACCGGTAGGCGAATCGCCGCCGTCTGGGTGCCTCCAAACGTATTTGCATCGGAACATCCAGCTTGCACTGCTCGGTTAGTACAAATTTCAGTTCCGTTTCTGTCGTGATCTCATCCAGATCCCTGCACTCCATCACCGTCTCCTGTGAAAGAGCCCTGACGTTTACATTACTGCACAGGGACTTCGCGACGAGTTCCCGGTAAGCCAGGCTCTTGACAGCTGGATCTTTCTTGAGCTCGAAGAATATCTCGCCTTTCTGCAAGCGCCGTGTCTTAACCACGTTCTCGCCAAACTCCTTCAGCTCCAGATCTTCCCTTGCCTTCCTGAGAAGCGCAGCGTACGTTGTTTTGTCGTTCGCTTCGGCAATGAGGGCATCACCCCAGAGTAGTATATTAAGGGTACCAAGACAGACGTGTTTGGTCAGGTATGCGTGAGTTATTTTTCGTTAGCTTCACCCGAAAAGACCCGAAGCTGAGCCGAAATTTTTATGGCAGATCCAATCAGCTGTTCTTGGTATTTTTTCAAATCTTGAAACATCACAGAAAAGTAGCAAATACCATTGATATTTGCTACCAGATCGCATCAGGTGGATGCCTGTTAGTCATTGCCTCATGATTTCCTGCTTTATTTTTACTTTTGGAGGAATTTTGTGTTTTATGGTGCAAAAAGTTTCCATAAAAAATTTCAATCATGAACAGTAATGAACAGTTTTCCATAAGAAATTTCAAAAGTTCACCGAGCAACGGGAAAATTCACCGAGCGTCGGCAGCGCGCCGGACCACGCATTTGCTCACCCTTAATATACCTCCCTGGCATCACCCTTTCTCTTCTGCCTAGGTGGCCGACGTTTCTCTTTCTTTTTCGGTTTCGTCTTCCTTTCTATTTTATCCTTTCGCTTTTTCTTCTTCATTCGCTGGTTTTCACCCATCGTTTCCCCCGGAAATATCGCTGTTTCCCATATGTTGCAGAATAATGGACTATTGAAGCCAACTTTTCTGGAGCCACCATATATGTGCTTCAACATTGTGACAATACTGACAGTAGTCGATTTATGTCAAACATAAGTACAAGGCTACGGTGGCGCTATCTGTTCATTTACCAGTGGCTGTTTCAGTTATTTTAATGATCCATTGATGTTGAGTTGGGCAGACAGTCCGGGATCAGCTTTGAGCATCTCGGCTGATGTGCGATCGACCCCCTGTGCCTTGTTCGATTTTATGCTACGGATGGTTGTTTCTATCTCCGGTGGTAATGATGAAGCTTCGGTGTTGACACCATCCCTTGGCGGATCATGCTGAGGTGTTGATGGCGTGACCGATACTTGAAAAACGTTTCCAAAGTGCTCGAACCAGCATTTCAGCTGGTCGACCAGCCAGATCAATAGCTGTCCAGATGTGTCTTTCACGGGCATCGAACATTCATCTTAGTCCCACTAAGACGACGTGAGACATCGTAGAAGAGACTAATGTCGGTATTTGCGGCTTTTTTGCCTTCGTCTGCTAGGGAGTCCGCCCACGCTCTTTTGTCCCGCGCTGATAGGCGACAGCTTTGGCTCTTTGTGTTTTCGCTCGCTCTATCGCGGCTTTGGCGTTCCTTTGTTCCTCTATCTTCCTCCAGGTGTCGCCTGTGATCTACTGCTTTCTCTGGGTGCGTAGCTCACTCAAATTAGGTATTCTCGACGGTGGCGATGTAGGCGTTCTTGATGGCGCTCCGTTGATCTTCTACGCTTCCACCTTCTGGAATATTCGCAGCACGGTTCTCTAGCTCCTCGACAAAGGAACTTTTTACCTCAGCGTTTAGAAGTCGGCGTATGTTGAACCGGCGCCCGATTTTCTTCTCCTGTCTAGTTGCGCAGCCGCGACTAGAAAATTATATCAAGTTTATATCATATTGTGTTATGATGTTATAATATTTTTCTTAACTTATTATGTTATAAACTAGATGCAGGTTGATGTTAATATAATTAATATTGTAACAAGAACTACACTAGTCTAATCAAGATAATAACCTATTTTGTTACGATCAGATCAAAATTATAACAAAATGTGATATGAATTTAAGCCACAGTATTACTAGTTTCTATCAAATTTTGATACAATTATGTAACCCAATTTTTCAAATGTCGAAGAGTCGAAACTAAATTATAATAGGATAAGTTATAAAACAACATTTATAACATAATGTGATATAACCGAGTTATAGTAATTTGAAAACACCAAGGATGTTGTACATGATTATATTACAATGAGTTATAAATACCATGATTTGTTAGGATTATGTTATATTTTTATTACAATTTTCTAGTCGGGCAGTGATGGCACGCTCCTCAGAGTGTGTGCAAGTGTGCACAGTTTTTATATGAACATAAGCTGCGCTGTGCATATTTTCAGTGCGGAATGCCATCCCTGCGCAGCCCGATCTCGCCGATTAAGTGATGATGATCGGACGCAATGTTGGCGCTACGTTGGTTCCGCCAATAAAACAGGCTCCGTCTCCATTTTCGGCTGATGCAGATGTGGTTGATTTTGTGCACTGATCGATGAGAAAAGAGCGATCCCCCAATCATGTCATCGTTGCCACAAAACTCTGCAAACAGCTCTCCGTTCTCGCTCATTTCTCTGAGACCATGAGCGGTGTCCCATGACGTGCCCATAGACCGAGTTGTCTGAACCAACCTTCGCGTTGAAGTCGCCCTTGAGGATCTTGATATCACCTTGCGGAATCTTGTCGGCAGCATCGGTTGGCGCGTAACTTTAGATAATGGTAAGGTTTTGAACCCGCTTTCGAAGCGCTGAGCGGGACACCAACTATACAGTGACGAGGAGCGTGTTCGCCTCGTAGGCCAGAGCATAGTATTTGATCAGACACCATTCTGTGTTCTCCAAAACTCGGCCAACGGACTTCGTTCAGGCTAAGGATTTCAAGCTTCATACGGGATGCCTCATAGGCTAGTTGTGGCAGTTTGCCCTATTGGGCTACGGTTAATACATTCCGAGTTCCAATTCTTGTCCGGTGTTTCGCGCTAGAAGTCGTTCCCGTTGAATCAGTTTGTAATCATTTATTTTTGGTTTCTGTAATGGTTTTTGGGCTTCAAGAACAGTAGATTGTTGACCTAAGGTTCCCTATCTAGCGTGGTGGGGCTGCTAGCTCACTTAGGTAGCATCCAGTGGGACAAAATTTCATACTCAGCCGATGTATAGCCAGAATAGACGCTGTTTGAGCCGCACTTCCTTAGTGAACAGACGCTCGGGATGTACCTCGTCAATCTAGCTGACGTTAGAAAGACAATAGTGCCAAGGCTGTACTACCAGCTAAACGCACACCTCTTAGCTTACGGTCTTATCATCTATTGACCCGTCACTAGGTAGGAACTTGCTGCGTTGGACACTTCTTGTCGTCTCACCATTTTGCAGCGCTCTAAGATTATTGTCTTCCAAAATCTTGAGATCCCCGTCAAAATCAAACTAAAATAAGAAAATAACTACGTTTTGTCTTACTAAATTTAACTAAGTTGGATGTTTCAAAATGCCAAGCAAAATGTTCCCAAGTCCCAACAATATTTTCAAACGCTTCCATCCATTTCCATATCGAGCTTATCGTCAGTACCAAGGTCATGCCGAGCAGTAGCTAACAATCGTCGCGCGTTCGTCTCAACTCAAAATTTCGCTGTTCCTTCTTCTTAAAGCCAACACAGTCTTATAAGTGCACGTTTTCACACTGTGATTGTACAATGCACTTTGACGCCGCGCCGCCCGCGGACTGATCTCCTATGGCGCGGAAGGGGATCCCGAGCGGAGTTGGAGAGCAAATTGGAAACTAATTTTAAACCTCTCTTTCTCATAGTAACACAGTTGTGATCCCTCCACCTATTATCGATGTACACCAGCTAAATCGACTTAGTTTATTTTTATTCAAATGTACATTTTATAAGATTGTCAGATTAAACTTTAAAATAATTATTTCAAAAGTGTACTTATTGAATAACAATCACTTAACTAGTGAGACACAACATAATTTTGAAACATGTAAAATGTTTGAAAAACTTGGCCTGCATGTAACAACTTTGTTCTAGCATTTTTATAGCTACATTGTTTGACACCGAAACAGTCGATATCAATTTGATGTTAAAACAAAGTATACTTTTAATTTGCTACCATTTTGAGCTTGGTCTTTACTCGGGTTGGGATACAGAGAGTGCGATTAGATCGCTCACCCGAGGTCTTTCTTGGTTAGTCTAGCAGCTAGAGGACAGGTTCGTTACCGTGGCACGCGGCAAACTTGGTACTGATAAGACGGAGGGTTAATTGTTGCAAGAAGAATTGCACCGTTTGTGTGAGGAAGACATATGTCCATGTATACCAAAAAGATTGAAACTTTATCTTGCAAGATTTTGAAAACTGCAATATAATATTGCTCTTAGAATCCATTCTTTCCTCTTATGAAAAGATAATACATATGTAGATGTTTATAAAACTTGCCTCATGCATCTGTAATGACAGTTGGACTTACATGGTTTCTCGAACAAATGATCCAACTGTTGTTGTTGTTGTTGTAGTACCCTTACCTACCCATATAATTTCGCTTTCTGCTTTGCTCCGCTTTGTTCCGTTCTGCACCGCGTGGGTTTCAGCCATGCTGGCTATACCGACCATACTGACTGGCTAGCGCTATCAGCTGTTTATTGTTTCCCTTTGTAATTCGCGACTGATAGCTAAGGTGTTTCTGTTCGATTATGATGTGTACAAACATATTTTGAAGCAATTTTGACGAGAAAAAAAGTCAAATCCATTGGGAGAACACTCGTGTTCGTAAAAATGACGACCATGAGAAATTTGTTCATAAATTGAGTGGACTACACTTACATAAAATTTAATCTTCACACAAATATAGGTAGTTAATTGATTTTCCAATACTGACATATTTTGGTAAAGTTTTTTTTATCATTAAAATTCCTGGACTCCTATTACAATGAACATTATAAAATTAACATGCACAAAAATCAGATGTAGAAACAAATATATTGTATTTTAACATGGGAGAATTGCAAGAAATCTGTAGAATAATTTCTGGAGATATCCCTGGAAAAAGATCCCGGGAGAATATCTGGAGTAAATCCTGAAAAAATCGTGATAGGAACTTCTGGAGGAATTCCAGGACAAACTACTTAACCCTTTGGAGACGGATGGGCCACATTGGCCCAGCCTAGAAAACCGACCTTTACAAACGTGTTCTAGACCAGCAATATCGCATCCAGAAAGGCGAAAATATCATCTCCAAAGGGTTAAGGGATCCTAGTTAGAATTGCTTGAGTAATCCCAGCAGAAATACTTGAAATGATCTCAAGGTAATTTGCTAGGGGAATGCCTGTTTCAGCATTTTCTCAAATCTATATGAATAAAGTTGTACATTACTCAGAGTACGTTCGAATTTCGAACGTAGCATTTCCTTTGTCAAAATTGGTGTTTACGTTTTGAGTTTCGAATCACATGAATGAAAATCAGTAAAGTAGGACGAATATCCGGATTTAGCTGGAAGTAGGGAGAATCCGGAAAAATCTGTGGCCTCCTGTTTCCTCCTGAGATTTATTTTACGACTTCCTATGAATTATTCCACGAGAACCTCCAGGGGATCAGTCCAATGGCTGTACTTGAAATTCCTATAAGATTTGTTCCTAGGTTTCCGCCTTAAGTTGTTCCAGGGTTTTCTCCTAGGCGCCGTCCACAAATTACGTAACGCTCTAGGGGGAGGGGGGAGTATGGCCAAGCGTTACGGCCCATACAAAAATTTTGGGGTTTTCATACAAAAAAGCGTTACGGAGGGGGGAGGGGGGGGGTCCAAAAATGACGATTTTTGCGTTACGTAATAAATGGATGCTGCCCTATACTGCCCCCACTCGCATAACAGTCCCATTTGACTTTTCATCAATTTTGAGTTAATGTTATGAATAGTCATCATTTTCGATGTACTTCCAAATACAATAATAAAAATTACGAATTTTTATGTCAATGTGTGAAAAAAATACCAAGTCATGAGCGTCCCATATCAAAAGTACCCGCATAACAGTCCCATCATGGATTTTTGTGTCACGAAACACAAAACTGAACAACCTTGTAGCAATTATAATATTTTTTACAATTATATATTCATGTGCAAAGCAATCTGTGAAAGTTTCGAGATGATCGAAATATTTTTCAAATTTTGGCGATTTTTCAAAGTTTTATATGGAAACAAGTTTTCAAACTTCAAATGCCGTTTTCTCAATTCCTCCTTTTTGCAAATGGGACTGTTATGCGAGTGGGGGCAGTATAGTTGTTGATGGGATTCCTCCGGGTCCATCCAAAAGTTGTTCCAGGAGTTGTGTCTATTGGATTCTTCCAGCAGCTGTTCATTTTGGGATTGCTTCAAGAGTTCCTCCTGGGATTCCTCCAGAAATTCATCTACGAGTTCATTCTGATATTTCTACAAGAGCTCCTCATGGGATTCCTTCTAGAGTCCATCTAGAGTTCCTCCTGGGATTCCTCAAGGAGTTCCTCCTAGGATTGCTCCAGGAGTTCCTCCTGGGGTTCCTCCAGGAGTTTCTCCTGGGCTTCCTCCCGAAGTTCCACTAGGGATTCCTTCAGGAGTTCCTCCTGGGGTTCCTTCAAAAGTTCCACCAAGAATTCCTCCAGAAGTTCCCTCTGAGATTCCTTTAGTAGACCCTCCTGGGATTCGTCTAAGAGTTCCTCCTGGGATTACTTCAGGAGTTCCCCCTGAGATTCCTCTAGGAGGTCCTTCTGGGATTCCTCCAAAACTTTCTTCTGGGATTCCTCCATTAGTTTTTTCAAGAGTTCCTACTGGGATTCTTACAGGATTTCCTGCTGGAAGTAGGATAGTTTGGCTCCAGGAGGATAGTTTGATACCCATATATTTGGGTGCATTATACTCAAAACAACTTTCAATGGTCATACATATCGGTTTGACTTTGAAAATGATAAAGTCCAATACCAATATAGCAGGTGAGCCTAAGGTCATGCACTTTTTCATAGAAATGGACACTGGTGACCTCGGAGGGTTGTCAGAACAGTGATCCAAAATGTACTGTCAAAAACTGTAGCTTGCATGATAATCGTGGGTGTACGATCTTGACTATCATGCAACAAAAACATTCATGCATGACCAGATGAAACATTCATGACTGTGATATTTTTTTAATAACGACAACAATGTAGTGGATTGGCAAATTGAGTGAACTAATCAAATCCCAGTGGTTCCGAAAGCTGCGAACGGTACATGCGTATAACTAAGGAACCGAAAGTGTGGAGAAGCGGAGACAAAGATTTTCCGTATTGTGCGTTCCCAGGGTCATAACCATCAATGGAGCAGTGAAACAAAAGTCAGTGGCTCCCAACTGAATAGTTACGGCCCACATCTGATACATCGAAAAGACTTATGCCATGTGGATATTTTCGGACCTGGCTCATTGAGTTGATGTTGGAACTGGATATCCTAGGCTATTTTGAAATTACAGATAACGCTTATGGTTCGGATCTCCAAAAATGCCTCTGCAACGACTCTGAAATCCTCGAAAATCCTCTGGAGCTTCTTGAAATGTCTCAAATCCCCCTCAAACCCCTCGGGACCCCATGTAATGCACCTTAGACTCTCCTAAACCCCCAAAAACGTCCACGTAACGCCTCCCTAACGACTCTCAAACGCGCTGAAAATAATCTGAAGCTCATTGAAAGGCCTCTTAAATCCCCCTTAAACACCTTAGACTCTCCGAAATCGCCAATGTAACGCCTCCTTAACGTCTCTGAAACCCGCTGAAAATGCTCTCAAGCTTCTCGGAACGCCTCTGAAATCCCAAACGGTTTTCATGGCTTTTTTCTTCGGGTATAATATATAATATATAACTATAGCACAATCACCGTTAACTGCCGTAAAATACAATACTTGTTTCTCCTACATCCATATTGAATTTCTCAACCATTTCTATTTACAGGCGGCCGCTCTCAAAAAACGCCGACGAAAACGTCGCAAAACCCTGTCGACCAGCTTGGATTCCGAGGTCTCTGCTGCTCCTCCTCCGGCAGCACCAGCATCATCCGTGGCATCTTCCTGCGAGGCCAACGCACAGCTATCCCTCAAAGCGACGCCCGACGCCGCGACTTCATCTGCTGCTTCCGTCCTCCAGCAGGTGGTTAAACTGGAACGACCGGATTACACCGACGAGGACAACAACAACACCGCAACGCCGTTGTCGGCTGCCGTCAGCATGAAACAGCAGCACCAGCAGCTAAGTACAAATCTCAACTGTGATACTAGTAACAGCAACAACAACAACAACAACAACAATGCCCTCGCGGCAGCATCAGCCGTACTGGCTGCCGGACGCCAGATGCGAAGCCCAGCCGAGGAATACATCCTCTGTAAGAAGGTCCGCCAAGCTCAACAACTGAAGGCCGCCGCCCAAAGTCAACAGTCCGGAGGAGCGATGCTTTCGCAGCATCACCACCAGCAGCAGCATCAGCCGCACATGCCCAATCCACTGCGGACGCCCAGTGCAGCGGCCAAACGAGCAGCCTCCTTTGCGCATTTAGCTCGCCAAAAGCGGCTACGGCTGCTCCAACAGCAACAGCAGCGGTCGATCGAGGCACAGAACAACAGCGGCCCCAGTTACGATGAAATGGGAAATTTGATATTGATCGAGTCGCAGGATTTGGTCACGAGCAGCAGCAAGGAAGACTTTATCATTCCTCGGGAACGGGTCATTAGCATTTGCAACATGGACAAGAACGCGCTGGATGATTACTTGCAATGCGATGAGGACAACTCGCAGGATCAAGATCAGGAGCTGCTGAAGTATTTTCCGGAGGAAAATCAGGTAGATGATGGCGGAGGGAGTGGCTCCGGGATAATATCGGGTACATCACTCGAACCTGGTAGTTTGGGAATGCTTGAGGACCATGATACAAACTTCAAGCTCTCGCAACTTCGAAGCATGCTGGAGCAGAATATGAATCAGGGAGGTGGAATGGACAAGCCGCAGGTAGGTGGCCAGTTGGACGGGTTCGATGGAAGCGGGCAGCAGTTGAACCTTCAACCGGGATCGGCTTCGGCTTCGCTGGCAATGTTATCCCAGCGCCATCATGGCAGCACCGTAAGTAGTCTAGATAGTAGTAATACGTGTAATAGTACTGATACGAAGAAGAATTTGAGTGCCGCCAATATGAAGTTGGCCCTTGAGGGATGTCTTAATAGTTTAGGAAATGGATCGGCCAACATTAATGCTGTTAACAATGGAACTCCTCTGCAAAGCCCCAACGGACGTCGGAAAAACTACGTCGACTTTGTTCCCATCTCGGCAGGTCCCCAGTCACCACGAGTTCCGTTGGCCAAGTCGTCGTCCCATCAGAACAATACTACACCCAATGCTAGTCCATTCGTAAGTCCAAGAAATACGCCGATACACCGGAAAAGCGGTAAACCTTCCAACAACAATGGGCTTACGTTGAATATTCTGCCGCAGAATCAATCACATCCCGGGTATCATCCGCGTCCGGGCTTCGTGAAGAACGAATTGTCCGCTTCCGCACCCCCTAGCCCATCCATAGTGCAAAACTATCGCTTCGGAATGAATCCCAATGTTATGAACTGTCAGAACTCAATTCCTTCTTTTCAACCAATTTGTTTGCCTTCTTCGCAAATGCAGTCCCATCAAACCATGCCCGGATCGCTTGAATCGCGTTCCAGCAGCGTACCGTTGATCGCCAACTACGACGCGTACAATCATTCCAATTACACTTCCGTGTCGCAAACTCCGGTACCTTCCGAGTGTGACGATTTCTCCGACCCGAACAACATTCTGGACATGCTCAACGAACCTCCCTCGTCGACGGCCAACAACATCCAGCAACAGTCCATCAAGCTCGAAGAATCCGAACCGATGATATCCCACCTTCTGGACCAGGACGATATGTTCCCGAAAGCTTCCGTTCCTTTCAGCAGCCTGTCACGATCCGTCCCATCAACTCCGCTTCCGCATCAAATGTCCTTCAATCATAGCCATCATCAATCCATGGGAGCCGGCTCGTTCGGGACGAGCTCCACCTCGAAAGCTTTGTTCGAGCTTCCCAAATCGGTTCCATCCACTCCCATCTCACTGAACAATAACCGAGAATCACTCTTCCAATACAGCCCCGAAACGTCCCGTGATTACCTGATCAACGGCAATTCGGTCGATCGCACCAGCAAACTCGGTGGTCCCTCCTTCTATTCCAATCAGGGCGGGTCCGGTACCGGCACCGGTGCTCCGGTCAACACCGGGGCCAGCGGCGCTTCTGGTGGCCCCACGGGAACTGCCGCCAACGGAACAACAGCTGCCTCCTCCGCCGTCGTCGTCGTCCCAACGTCGTCCGGCTCGGGATCAGAAATGTCCATCCTGGCCGACGGAATCGAAAGCCTTACCGATGCACTCATCGGATCCGACACCCTGCGCTATCTGTAGATACAGAAGAAAGTCACAACACACTCACTCACTCACTCACTCTCGTTCTAACGTCGTTTCAACAACGCAACGATAGAGACACATTCGCCACCAGTCATCCCATCCAACCATCCAATTCATTCATTTCATATCGTTCGCTTAGCGGTGCGGTGGCGTGTGCAATGGGAATCGGGGAGGTAGGTATTTATACTAGACTCGAGCTTCCGAAGAAAGATTGAAACTGCGCTTTCCGAATGGGGGATGCATGCACTTCGGTTTCGGTGACGCAGTTTAGTCTCTACTAGCCCGTGGTGTGGGAGAGGGCGAGAAGGGGGAAAGCAACTTTGTAGCTACTTTGTAACGGGCGGGTAGACAACACTTATAGTTTATTAGTAATTTATTCTCCACGTGCCGTCGTCGTCGCTGCTCGCCGGTAGTTGAGTCGCGCTGCTGTGCAATAAGGGATGCTGGGGCACGATATTTCCAATTGCAGAATTTGTTAGATGTCAGCGAATGTTTACAATACTTCTGAGTACAAAATAGTAACCCAAAGTTCTTCACAGTTTAACCTTTGAATATTTGTTATTTGAATGTTGAAAAATCACTTTAAATTTTCGGCTTCAGGGTCCAAATCGGCCAACCGACTTCAGGATCCAAATAATATAAATTAGAAAATCATGAATTTTTATCTATCTCCCGATGTTTTATTTAAAGTAGTTTTAACTTCTGTCACCTACTTAAAAATTTCTTCTGTCCGATATTTTTTTAGATTTTCTTCCAGAAGAATTTCTTGTAGAAATAACTCTTACTAGTTTAGCAGAAACTCCTCCTGGTATTCATCCAAAGATTATATCTGAAATTCCTCCATTTGTTCAGGAACTCATTCACGTATTCCTTTAGATTTTATTTCCATGAATTCCATCAGGAATACTTCGTGGATACTCCTAGGGATTCTTCCATGAATTCCTCTTGAAACTTCTCAAGTTTTTTTTTATAATTTCTCCATGGATTTCTCCTGGAGTTCATCCGAGTGTTCTTCTAGAGATTCCAAAAGTTCCATCAGGGACTCGTCCGGAAAT
Source organism: Aedes albopictus (assembly GCF_035046485.1). Taxonomy (NCBI): domain Eukaryota; kingdom Metazoa; phylum Arthropoda; class Insecta; order Diptera; family Culicidae; genus Aedes; species Aedes albopictus. The sequence goes on along the minus strand of NC_085138.1, from coordinate 22,769,455 downwards.
TTTTACAGAGATTCCTGCTGTAATTTCTCCGGGCGTGCACCCAGATATTTCTTATGAAATATCTCTAGAAATCGTTCCAGGAATTTCCCCAGGAATTTTTCATTCGGACTTCCTTTAGCATTTCACTAGAAATTTCCCAAGAGATTTTTTGTTGGAATTCCTCAATCGATTTCTTTAAGAGTTTATTAAGATAGTATCTCCAGAGATATTTAGATTTTTTTTTTGCCAGAAAATAATAGAGGAACGCTTCCTAATGATTCCTCTATAAATTTTACAAAAAAATTTAAGTTATTCCTTCAGGGGTATTTTCAGGACATTCACTAGAAATTCTTTCTAAAGTTTCTCCAGGAATTTCATCTGAAATTCTTGTGGGAATTTCTCCAGGTATTCCTACATATACTTAAATTCTTGGGTTTCTCTTAGGAATTTATTAAGAAATTCATTATTCCTCGGCATATCTCCCAGGAATTCCTCAAGAAAACACTCAGAGATAATTATAGAAGATTCCCAGAAGTTCCTACAAATATTCCTCCTAGGATTTATTCAGAATTTTCGGGAATAAATTTCCAAGGAATTCTGCAGGGATTGATCTAAAGATTTCTACAGAAATCCCTCCAGGCATGCCACGAATTCCTTCATTGATTTTTCTCAAGATTACTTCAGGAGTGCTTACAAAAGTTCATATTGTCAGAAATTGCTCCAATGATTTCTGCAAGATTTCCTCAAAAGATAACTGCAGGAATTATCACACAGACACCAACGAGAACTCCTCTTAAGGCGAAACTGGAAGCATTTTCTCATTTTTTCGGTTTTTGATTTTTTATTAAATAACGAAGCAATATTTTCAAAATCGGTTTTCGTGCACATGTAGAGTATGGATCAAGGTATCTTCTGAATTTTTTTAAGGTGGAAAATGTTTTCCATTTTTTCAGAAACCATTTTTTTGTGAAATTTTGTTCAAAAATGGTTTCTGCAAAAACGAAACATATTTTCCACTACAAAAAAAATTCAGAAGATACCTTGATCCATACTCTACATGTGCACGAAAACCGATTTTGAAAATATTGCTTCGTTATTTAATAAAAAATCAAAAAACCAAAAAGTGAGGAAATGCTTCCAGTTTCGCCTTAAGATTCCTGCACGAATCTTGCCAGAGATTCTTACAAGAATGCCTTCAAAGATTCCTGAAAACTTTTCGGAAATTCCTCCAGAAGTTCGTGCAGGGATTCCTTCAGCAATTTCCCCAATAACTGCTTCTAAGATTATCCCCAAGAAACAGAACTAGCTCAATAACAGTTTCTTAAGCTATAGTTTGCTTAATAACGGTTTGTTCCACTCTTGTACAGCAAAAATGTTTGTTGGGTCGTTGTGCATGGAGGGGACCAGAGGATTTTTGGTGGCTGTTTTTTCGGAGGAATAAGTATTTTTTTTTTTTGTAGTTTCTGATTTGCGGGAAATTACCCTAAAGTCAAACGGCTTCTAAGAGAATTCCCAATTTGAAGTTAGAATTCAGTTATTTCAATAGAAATTCTGGTGATTTCGAAAGGATCAATGGCAGTTCTTGAAGGAGCTCTGACATTATTTTAGTGCAACTTTTTGTTTTCTGTCTTATTACTTTCATAAAAAGTCCAGGAGTGCTATGTACAAAAAGCGAGATTTTTTTTCAACGTGTTGTACAGAACACAGCAACGCGATCACTCGAGGGTTAAGAAATTCCGTAAAAAATCAACATTCTACCTATTTTATCAATGACTTCCTTTGAAATTTGCTTTATCTGTCATTTGATTTCGTCAACATATACAACCTAAGAATTAATTTTAATGAGAAGGCAATTTCAAGGAGAAACTCACGGAGAAATATCTGACTTTTTTTTTAAACAAATGTTTAAAAAAACAATGTTTAAAAAAAAAAGTCAGATATTTCGTGAGTTTCTCCTTGAAATTGCCTTCTCATTAAAATTAATTCTTAGGTTGTATATGTTGACGAAATCAAATGACAGATAAAGCAAATTTCAAAGGAAGTCATTGATAAAATAGGTAAAATGTTGGTTTTTACGGAATTTCTTAACCCTCGAGTGATCGCGCTGCTGTGTTCTGTACAACACGTTGAAAAAATCTCGCTTTTTGTACATAGCATTAGCGTAGTGTTGACGGTGGTAGCCAACCGCGCGGACTACGAAAGGTTAAAGATTGTCTGATTTGTTTCCTGGGTACATTTTTAGCTAAATTCAGAAGAAGCATTTTATTGTGTGAAATTTCCTGAAAGTAATGCAAGGAGAATTTGTGGAATAGTATCTCACGGAATCTCTGAAGCTTTTGACGAAATTCTGAAGGTAACGTTTGAGAAAAAAAATCATAAAATAAACACTATAGCAGAAAGTACTTGCAAAATTTTTGACAGACCTCATTGAGGACTTCGTGGTGGACGAAATGTAGAGTTTCAGGGTTTTTTTTTTGGAAAATTACTAAAACTTGCTCGGTGGAACTGCTGAATTCGTTTGAATCTCTTGTTGACAGTCACTAAAACTCAATACCGTAAAATGGGGTGTTAAGGGACGGAAAAATTTTCGTCCCCATTAATTCATGGGCTCTACTTCTTACTGCTTTCAAGAAAAGCAGTCCGATCATTGTCTTGTTGCCTGCTACGCATATAGATTACAAAATTTGACGAGTTTTTGGAGAAATAGATGATATTTAACAAAATGTGCGAATTTTTGGAAAACATGAAAATGGGGTGTTAAGAAACTTAAGGGAATAAATGTAAAAGTTCTTATATTTCAAAGAAAGATAAAAATTGATTAATTGTAAACAGTGATTGAAATATTTCTCGAACATCGCCGAAAAAGATTATCATAGTCCTGAAAGTATAGGAACAGTTTCATTGTCAACTACCTTTGTATATGAGTTTTTTTTTGTTAAAGCCTCGAAATCTGAAAAAAAACGTCAATTGTACCTGAATGGCTTCAATTGGCTTCTTTAGCGGTGTTGAGATAATTCCATATTCAGAATCTGCATGCAAAACTGAGCCGAAATCCAAATTTTCATGAATTTTGGTGCCCGGGAACCTATTTAAAAATCAGCTTGAAGTTTGTATGGGAGCGATTTGTCGAATCACCCCTCGTCGCATTTTGTACTGGGCGGAGCTGTCAAGCAGTTGGCCAGCTGTCAAAAGGTGATTTTAAAAAATCTCTTCGAAATCGATTTTAGCTACCAAAATGAAGTTCTAAAAATCTGAAAAAAATCATGGTGGTTCAGAAAAAGGTACTCTTTCGTATAAAATCAAAAAATCAATACATTTTTCTTAATTTAAAAACCCAATTTTTAACAAACACATTATTCTCAGTTACTATTTAGGGTAACCAAATTGAACAGTTCAGATTGACCAACAGATTGTAAACTAAGGATGTATATTGACAGTTTTTTGTTTACATAAAAACTCTTTTATATTGAAATGTTTTATATGCAAGCATCATTAGATGGCCCAATGTGTAAACTGTGTATTCAGTGCTGATTAGGTTGTCCCAAAATTGAACATAGTCAAAAAGCTTGGGGGCTCACGCTGCAAATGATAGCTAAGGGTGTTAGAAACAAACTTTTGTATGACGGCAACTTTCAGAAATGATGTTTAGAGGTCGCCCCGAGAAGATTTTTGAAAAATGGCCATTTTTCGTAATAAATTTCAAACAAAAATTTTTTACCGTACAAAAATTGTCAAAACCCACCATTTTTATATTTTTTACAGCTTGATATAGATCCAAACTACTTGGGAAAAGTTATTAACGACATGTTTTGCAGGTAACTTTTTGATACTGAATTTTTGAATTTACTAAAATTTGTCATTTTTTTACATACTTTGCATTTTACCCATCATAAAAAGTATCTCACCCTAATGCTAATTTAAAACAATTTACATAGAAAGATAGGAAATTTTATGAGGAAAAACTTTACCGAAGACAGCATGGCGTTTTTTTTATCCGTTTTAGAGTTATTCACGATTTACTTTTTGATGAAATTTGAATTTTTAGGTATATTTTTAAAAATGTCACATAAGAACTGCCCAAAAACACATACAAAGTAAAAAATCACGTAAGCTCAACAAGTTTTGTCTTGATTGTGTTAAGGAATTATGGTGATATCATTTATTGAATGTGTGCTTCCGTTGACAAATCCATTTTCTTTGATATAGAAAGGTACCTACTAGAGAGTAACTTTATCATTAGGGACCATTCCTATTTTTCTATGGAAATTGTTTTAAATTATCATTAGGATGAGATACTTTTTATGATGGGTAAAATGCAAAGTATGTCAAAATATGACAAATTTTAGTAAATTCAAAAATTCAGTATCAAAAAGTTACCTGCAAAACATGTCGTTAATAATTTTTGGCAAATAGTTTGGATCAATATCAAGCTGTAAAAGATATAAAAATGGTGGGTACCGTCGTGCGGGGTTACTTTTGAAATGCGGGGCTACTTTGGACACTTTCGAATATGGATTTTTTGAATTCGAAATATGGTTCAAATCTGTTTGATGTCTTTGGGACTATTACGAAGCAATAGTTTTCCCTCCATTTGGTTGAAATTATTTTTCAAACAGACCGTTTATTGCTTGGCAGGACGCGAAAATACATCGAATAAATCAATAAAATATACATAACGTATCAGAACATTTGCTCTGTAAGCATTGTTTCTACAGTTCATAAATTTCAAAGGGTTGATCAATTCATTCAAAATATATCAACGTAGCATATACAATCGAATATTTGTATCGTTATACATTATAAATGACCATTTCACCCAAATAAAGGATTGATGGTCCTTTTTTTCAGGCTATTTATATAGCAATATCACGCTGCTCATAATACTAAAGGTAGCACGGAACCATCTTCAAACGCATAAATTTATTGAAATCATGTCTGATATAGTATACTACAGTATTGGTACAAAGTAGTTTTGAGCATGAGCATGAGCATGAGCATAGATGACCGCACAATTCGTAGTTGCTACTCCGTGATTGACCAGAGCAATCGAAATTGCACAAGGAACCAATGAATAGGGCTTGGGACTAGCTTACTATTCTCAATGTACACAGTTCGAGAGCTCTCAACTTTAATAAGGTCAATAACGGCGCCGGCCACGTCCTTACGGTCATCGAGGATGGGAGGGAATGTTAGTAAGACAAACGTTGTTAAAAAGACCGCGAATCGCTGCATCTCCACGTTTGTCTCAGGAAGGAATTTTTTGTTAGTAGGGTAAGGTACATTGTCAGTCCGGGAGTCACCTATGGTTGGTGATATGATTTGGCAATGGATCAATATACACAAACCGCCGTTAACAACCGACCACTTTTCGACGCAAAAACTAGCCAAAAGGAAAATTATATCGCGCGTCTCCACTCCACTAGGGAGCAGAGACCTTTAGTCTATTCCACACAGAAATACACTGAACGCGACTCACTTGTCGGCGCCCGGATTTTTTTCTCGACCGGCGAGCCCTAACTATCATTTTCCACTCTTTTGTGTTAATGCAAAAAAAAAAAAAAATTATTATCCACTAAAAGTGTATTGGGAAGTAGCGCCGACGGAAAGCGAAAAATTCGGAACCGAGTCGAGCCTCGACGCGTCCACCGCACACTTCGTCCCGTCGTCGGAGCCCCGCAGAGAAGAAAAAAAAATCGCAAAAATCTAACAAAGCAAGCGCGCGAAGCTTTGCTGCTGCCGAACTACCACACACTACTGACTGCTTGGCATCCCGTCGTCGTCGTCGGAGCCCCGCAGAGAAGAAAAAATCGCAAAAATCTAACAAAGCAAGCGCGCGAAGCTTTGCTGCTGCCGAACTACCGCACACTACTGACTGCTTGGCGTCCCGTCGTCGTCGTCGGAGCCCCGCAGAGAAGAAAAAATCGCAAAAATCTAACAAAGCAAGCGCGCGAAGCTTTGCTGCTGCCGAACTACCGCACACTACTGACTGCTTGGCGTCCCGTCGTCGTCGTCGGAGCCCCGCAGAGAAGAAAAAATCGCAAAAATCTAACAAAGCAAGCGCGCGAAGCTTTGCTGCTGCCGAACTACCACACACTACTGACTGCTTGGCATCCCGTCGTCGTCGTCGGAGCCCCGCAGAGAAGAAAAATCGCAAAAATCTAACAAAGCAAGCGCGCGAAGCTTTGCTGCTACCGAACTACCGCACACTACTGACTGCTTGGCGTCCCGTCGTCGTCGTCGGAGCCCCGCAGAGAAGAAAAAATCGCAAAAATCTAACAAAGCAAGCGCGCGAAGCTTTGCTGCTGCCGAACTACCGCACACTACTGACTGCTTGGCGTCCCGTCGTCGTCGTCGGAGCCCCGCAAAGAAGAAAAAATCGCAAAAATCTAGCAAAGCAAGCGCGCGAAGCTTTGCTGCTGCCGAACTACCGCACACTACTGATTGCTTGGCGTCCCGTCGTCGTCGTCGGAGCCCCGCAGAGAAGAAAAAATCGCAAAAATCTAACAAAGCAAGCGCGCGAAGCTTTGCTGCTGCCGAACTACCACACACTACTGACTGCTTGGCATCCCGTCGTCGTCGTCGGAGCCCCGCAGAGAAGAAAAAAAAATCGCAAAAATCTAACAAAGCAAGCGCGCGAAGCTTTGCTGCTGCCGAACTACCGCACACTACTGACTGCTTGGCGTCCCGTCGTCGTCGTCGGAGCCCCGCAGAGAAGAAAAAATCGCAAAAATCTAACAAAGCAAGCGCGCGAAGCTTTGCTGCTGCCGAACTACCGCACACTACTGACTGCTTGGCGTCCCGTCGTCGTCGTCGGAGCCCCGCAGAGAAGAAAAAATCGCAAAAATCTAACAAAGCAAGCGCGCGAAGCTTTGCTGCTACCGAACTACCACACACTACTGACTGCTTGGCATCCCGTCGTCGTCGTCGGAGCCCCGCAGAGAAGAAAAAAAAATCGCAAAAATCTAACAAAGCAAGCGCGCGAAGCTTTGCTGCTGCCGAACTACCGCACACTACTGACTGCTTGGCGTCCCGTCGTCGTCGTCGGAGCCCCGCAGAGAAGAAAAAATCGCAAAAATCTAACAAAGCAAGCGCGCGAAGCTTTGCTGCTGCCGAACTACCGCACACTACTGACTGCTTGGCGTCCCGTCGTCGTCGTCGGAGCCCCGCAGAGAAGAAAAAATCGCAAAAATCTAACAAAGCAAGCGCGCGAAGCTTTGCTGCTACCGAACTACCACACACTACTCAGTATTGGTACAAAGTAGTTTTCTAAATAAACCTGGAATTTGAAATGCAATTTTGTTTTAGATAAAAATGTCCAAAGTAGCCCCCATCTGGTTCTATATGAGATGTGTCCGATTGGTGTATGAACAACTTTTTTGTTTATTGATTGATTTAGTTCAAATTTTGCATACATCCTACATACATACTCACAATTATTATGTGTAAAAATTGTGGAAATCCATTCACTACTCTGGGATTTATAATGTCATAAAGTTGAAAAATCATGAAAAAGTGTAAAAAGAAGCCCCGCACGACGGTATTGATAATTTCTGTACGATAAAAAATTTTTGTTTGAAATTTATTACGAAAAATGGCCATTTTTCAAAAATCTTCCCGGGGCGACCTCTAAACATCATTTCTGAGAGTTGCCGTCATACAAAAGTTTGTTTCTGACACCCATAGCTATCATTTGCAGCGTGAGCCCTCAAGCTTTTTGACTATGTTCAATTTTGGGACAACCTAGTGCTGATATTTCTACTCTGAAACAACGCTGATAGGTCATATTTTAGATGTTGAGATATTTTAGCAGCCATGCGTCATCTTCACAAATACTTGCTTTTGTAAGAGTTACTGACAGTCTGGTTTACAAAATATATGGAACAAGTGAGCATATTCCACATTTTCAAAAAGCTGTCAAGTTTGAACGCCAATAATTGATAATATTTAGACAAGAAAACAGATGGAAAATCTATTTTGTGGAATACGCCTTCGTTAAAACATAACATAACACCTAAAGAGCACAAACTTCTGTAAAGAGGGGACTACAGTGGCATTGAGTATAAACATTTGATCAATTTTTTATTATATGTATCAATCTAACACCTGTTTTTAAAGATCAATATTGTATCAGTCGAATTTATCATCCATAGCAACTGTTGGAACGCTTATGACCCAAAATGAAATCGGTAATATGTTATTCAGAAAAGTTATTGTTATACAATGAATAAATTGTCTCAATACTTCGTGATACAATTAAAAAGGTTATACGAGAAATTTCATCCCCTAACACCCCACCAGTTTATGAAACTTGACTTTTTTCTCAAAAATTGTCGGTGTTCGAAAACAACCTTAGTAACATCAAATATTTTACCCTAGTTTCGTTTGAAATTAGTTGTAGAACACCTTGCGAATACTCACAATTTTTTCCTAATAATATTTCTGACCATACAAATGAATGTTTCAAGGGTAGCGAAATTGAGAAAAACCAATGCCGTTCTATTTTTGATGTATGGTGTCCAGTAAAAAGCGTTTTTTTTTATAAGTGGTAATCCTTATAGTATACCTTTCTTTCCAACACACATTTGAAGCGAATTTGGAATTTGTGAATCAGTTTTTAAACGGTTTAGCGATTTTTCAAAATAGTATGTGAAGATGAATCCCTTAACACCCCATTATACGGTACTTGTTTACCTTACTTTGATGGCTTTTTTTTTTAATTTTAATTGTCAGAAACTTTAATGCCACTATTATTCACTTTTTCACTTTTTTCATTTGTATCGAAAAATTTACCCGAGTCACGGTCGCCATGTGGTATAGAAAGAATCCTCGCTTCAAAGTTTTTAGTTTACACAAAACCTTAAGTTTTCCATTGCTTATTCTTTTTAGGTTGCCTTAAAGCCCTCATTATGTAGCCAACTAATCTATGGGTCGCATGAATCAAAATCGCATGCGAATACATTGTTTGTCTGCACGACAATTTTTTTTACCACTTTTGACGACAGATAAAAGTTGGCTAGTTGTTTGAGACTCTGGCTGGCTTTTTTCCAGAGTTCCTTCTTAGATTTCTTAGAGAGTTTTCTCCAGGACTTTCTCCCAAGATTTCTCCGGAGCACATCTCGAAGTTTCTGCAACAACAACCGCTAATATTTCTCATGAAGTTCCTCTTGTGATTTCTACTAGAGGAATTTCCGGGGATTTTTCTCGAGGATCTTTCCAGGATTCATTCTTTTTCTGTGATTTATCTTAGCAGTTCTTCGGGAGGCCTCCTACAGTTTCTACCGGAATCTCTATTATATTTAATCTTAGAATTTGTCTAGTTCCTTCTGAGCTTTTTGCCGCAATTCTTTGTGAGACTTCGTATACAGTTAGAAAAAAACACCGACTTCGGTAATGTTTTACCGAAATCTCAACCGTTAAGTTTGTTTTACAGGAAAAATTCGGTAAAGGTAGCAACTTTTACCGAAGTTCGTTATAGTTTGACAGATAAACGATAACATTTTACCGAAACTTGTTACTTTTTTACAGAATTTCCCTAAAAATCTATTACCGAACGCTCAGCGTATGAGATTTCGGTAAACATTACCGAACGCGATTAACTGTGTACAGAAGTCCTCCCGAGATTTTGAATGGAGCTCCATTCGGGAGTGTTTCCAAAATTTCTCCCGAAACTCTTACGAACATTCTCTCGCAGTTTCTCTCGAGATACTCCGGAAAAAACTCCGCGGAAACTCCTAATATAAGAAATGAGAAAAATTTCTTTCGAAATGCCCGTGAAAATTCGTGGCGGAACAATCCTAATGTAATCACGCGTGTGGCTCTGGGCGAGTTGCCGAAAAACCTGTGATTAAATCCCGGGAGCAACTCTGGCATAATTCCTGCGATTAATCCCGGAAGGAACTCCAGCAAAAATCCCGGACAATAGTTCTGTAAGAAACCTCGAAAAGATTCCAAGAAAAAATTACGGTAGAAAGTCAAGTAGGAATCTCGGAAGGAATTCATGGAAAAATGCAAGATAGAAGTCCGAATAAATCTCTAAAAGAATATCTGTAACTCGGAAAGAACTCTAGACCCACCTTCCTCAAACTATGGGTCGCGACCCACCAGAGCCCCATTACAAATACACGCGTCGGTAATGAAGTTTGAGAAAGGCTGTCCTAGGCAATCTCTAAATGAATCTTTGAAGGAATTCCAATCCCTAGAAAAGTTGTTGTGATCACAGATTAAATTTGGAGTTCACTAATATCCATAGGAATACGCAAGATTATGTAGAAGTTGCGCTTGAAAATCTTTCAATATTTGGTAGCAGTGAAGAAAATTGTCAGACAAAAGAGGCACAAAACAAGCAACAAAGAAGGTGCGACGATTAGTCTTTATCCCTACTGGTGACAGATAATGACATGATCTCGAAATTTTTTGTTGCAGACAAAACGGAAGCTGAATTTGTTGCGTACTTTTCAACTCGTGAATAATCAATTATTACTAACCCAAAGTCGAAACTGTTTGATGATAGAGCTTCACCAGAGTTGCAGTGTTTACCGACTCGAAGTTACCGTTCGTAAATCGCAATGCAAGGCTTAAAAATCTCTAAACTCGTGGTGTACGACGTTAATCCCATTATTTTCAAGTTGGGACAAACTTATGTCGCATGGGTTGTTTTGTCGCAACAAATACAGGTTGCGAAATTGTCATTATTGTTGCGCGATGGTTGAATTTTGATTCACTGACTCTGGGTGAAATTCCGGGAAAACCTTTGTTTAAATTCCGGGCACAACTCTTGCAGTAATGCTCGAAAAGTAGAAGTGGTTAATCCCGGAAACTCCAGCAAAAATCCAGCCTCGACCTTCTAAAAAGATTCCAAGGAAAAATCGCGTTAGAAAGTCAAGTAGGAATCTCGGAAGGAATTCAAGGAAAAATGCGAGGTGGAATTCCGAAGAAATCTCTAAAAAATATCTTAAGCTTGGAGAGAACTCTGGATAGATTTCCTAGATTCACCTTTCTCAAACTATGGGTCACGACCCTTCAGAGCCCCATAAGAAATACACGCGTCGGTAATGAAGTTTGAGAAAAGCTGTCCTAGACAATCCCTAAATGAATCTCTGTAGGAATTGCAATCCCTAGAAGAATTGTTGTGATCACAGATTAAATTTCGAGTTTACTAGTATCCATAGGAATGCACAATATTATATAGAAGTTGCGCTTAAACATCTTTCAATGTTTGGTAGTGTATTTAAAAAAAATCGGTTCCGGAATTGTGTCAGATATTCCTCCAGTTAGGGGTCTCCAGTTAGCCGTGGCTATGGATCGCCAATCCGGAGACGGCAGGTTCGATTCCCGTTCCGGTCGGGGAAACTTTCTCGACTCCCTGGGCACAGTGTATCATTGTACTTGCCTCACAATATACCAATTCATGCAATGGCAGGCAAAGAAAGCTAATAACTGTGGAAATGCTCAAAGAACACCAAGTTGAAACGAGGCAGACTAAGTCCCTGTGGGAACGTAGAGCCATAAAGTAGAAGAAGCAGATTCCCATCCTCACTTCCTTTATTTCTTTGTTGAGGTGACCGATGGACATTATCACGTACTCCCATTCTATATTTTCTATATCACAGTCTATATTGTTGCAAAACAAATCATCTACATGGCGACCGTGACTCGGTACAAGAACAGGAGAAATTTTCTGAAGAATAACTAACTCAGATCCTTGTCCAATACCTTGTCTTCGTATGATACCTGACTTCGTTATGCTCCAGTTATGTGTCAGTTATTCATTCCTGCTCGGGTATAATTTATTTGATACAAGTATAAAAAACTTGTGTCAAATAACTTATTTCCAGTCTCGGTCGCCATGTAGATGACTTGTTCGTAACAACATTGACTGTGATATAGATAGAACCGACACGACGCTTTAGAGTTACTAGTTGAAACAAATGCTTCCCGTAGTTCTTTCCGCGAAGATTGAGGTTATTGCATGGATTCTCTCAGAAAATGTTCCCGAAATTCTCCCTGAAATCCTTCTGAAGGATGTTGCTACCAAAATCGTCTGTGTGATTTCAGTCGGAGTTCTTCCTGTGACATCTTGAGAAAAACTGAAAAAAAAATCCCAGAGCTTTTCTTGGGATATTTCCTAGCGGTCCTCGCGGGTTTTCTCTCAGAGTACCGGCTGATATTTCTGTCGGAGTTTCGGGGTTTCTGGGATTCCTTCCGGCATTCCTCCCTGAACCGCCCGGGACATTTTGCTGCATTTCTTCTAGAGGGTCCCCCGGGATTTCTCTTGTAGTTCCTCGCAAAATTAATACAGGAGTTGTTTTTTTTTCAGGGATTCCTTCCAGAGTTCCTCCTAAGATTTCTCAGATAGTTTTTCTGTTTTTCTTCAGGCCTTACTCCCAAGATTTATCTAGAGCACATCTCGGGATTTTTGCAATAGTTTCTTCTGAAATTTTTTTAGGGCGTTCCTCCTGAGGTTTCTGACAGAGTTTTTTCTTGGATTTCTTCTCGGGATTTACTCATCTTAGATGTTTTCTTTTTAGAGACCAATGCTCGGCTAGCCATAGTCTCCCCTATTCACTCTGCTGCAAAAAAGTTAACATCGCCGTCTGCAGATCTTTTCAAACGGTGGGGGACATGGGATATTTTCGAGAAATAAGTAGTTTAACATGGTAAAAGTTTCTGAATATACCGATTAGCAACATAGTTCTTACCTATCCTTTTTCTAAAAAAATATTAGATAAAACAAACAAAAAAGAAATGAGATCTTTCAGGAAGTTCTTAGATTTTGTCCGCCGCATTCATAGTTGAGTTCACACACAGGACTCGAATCGGAAACTGTGCTATTTACTTAGCCTGAATACTAAAACACATTTAGACTCATGCTACAGTTACAGTACTCGAACTCGACTGATGCTAAACTTGAGGAAAAATATGATTTTATTGATTTCTTCATTCCGAGTTCTGAAAACTAATTTGATCTCTTTCTCTTATCAGACGATCTAATCCTTCAGATTCAAAATAGAGAGACTCGACTGTACTCTACACTGAACTGCAACATTGTAGTTCCGCGCAGCTTGCCGGTAATGCACACACAACCAATCTACGACGTTGTAATAGTCGCCTCGCCGTGACTTTGACCTTGAATGCCACTCTCGGCGGTCTCGTCGCGGTGGTGGTAAAACGTCAATCGACAAAGTCTCACCCGAGCGTGCCGCTTCCGGTTCATCCTCCTCCTATAAAGGAACGGGACGCCAAAGATCAACCCGACGACGACACCGACCTAGGTACCGCCCACCACCCACCACCCACCACCCGTTAATTGAAAACCAATGATTGTCGGCCGAGAGTAATTCCAGCACCACTAGGTACTGCTGATTGCAAGCAGAGCCCCCTTTGTTTGTCTTTCGTCGGAATTAGATCTCGTGTCGTTTTCGTCGTTGACGCCATCTATCCAGGAGATATGGAGGACGTGACAGATTAAACAAATGAATGAATTTGTTGCAAAATGGAGCAGGACAGGAACTACTGGGAAGGGAGTCACATGATGCACACGCGTCGTTAGAAGGGAATACCTATATAGGGTATTGGTTCCCTTATTAAGCATGTGGCTCCCATTTTCATCCTACAAAAAACAAAGGATTGAAGCGCTGTTTGTTTTGTTTCTTATTTTTGTATTTTTTGTTAGAAGTGAGCACCCATGAAAACAAAAAAAGAACGGAATCAATCGGTGCCGTAATCGCTTGTTTTCGAATAGGATGAATATGGGAGCATGAGATTACTGATGGCACACATACCCTACCTGTTGGAAGTGTTCTTAAATGACGCTATCAAGAACCGGTTGGTCCGGTTGGCTCGGATGGTTACTGATAGCAGATTGAAGGCTTTGGTGATAAATTTGCGTCATTAAGTGATCTTGTGAAGGATAGAGGATTTAAATTATAACGATCGTTCTGTTTATTTTATTCACAGCTGGTTGCAATTGGGATAGGGTGATTCACTTGATAAAAGTGGCGTCAAATGGCATTTCTATAAATACGTATAAGCGTAAATAGAGCCAATAGTTCATTGCAGGTAGCTTACGTCGCCATGCGACTTTCATTATGACATTGAAAGGCACATTATCAAAAGCATCCTCATAATTCAAGAAACTACCTAAACAAAAACTACGTTTGAGCAAGTTTATTGTTGAAAACGTATAAAACGTTGCATAAAAGAGTCACTGTGTTCATCCCAAATTGAGAGGCATGTTAGTTCACATAAACAGGCATGCTAGCCAGACGAACATCACAAATGTGATAATCGACAATCCGTTTTATCATTTTTGAATCATTTTTGAGAGAACGAGGTTAACCTGATAAATTTGGGACTACTTCCTTCTTCATGCAACGTACGCACCCTTCTGAATAATACCACAGAAAAACAGACGTCTCACTCTACCCACTTTCCATCGTTTCCCTTTTTAACGCACTATTCGAATATTCGAATATTCTGCTCCTATTTGGCGTTTGCACACTACCGCCATCTACTCAGTGGATTTGCGGAACACATTGTATAATTAGCATTGGGCCAATATGCTTTTGTGACGATGGTTTTAATCGCACCTTGAAGGAAGCAGAGCATTTAAAGCCCACTAAATCGATTCTATAGCTGACAATACTCGGAGCGGAAGTTAATGTTTCGTAATTATACAATAGACCAGTTTATAGCTTTTCTCAATTTGGAAGCATGTGTACCAAAAATTTTCCACACAAATTGTTCAGAAGACCGGGTAGCTTCCTTTTATGCCTTCAGTTGACTTAAAAGCCTTCGATTCAACCGAAAGACGTCTGTTACAACTTCTGCTACATAATTTCCTGAGCTCGAACCACATTTCCACTGTCCTCACGCACCGCATAGGCCCTATGCCATAGGACAAGTTTTTTTTATTTTTTATTTCTTTTTATTCGTGAATTTTAACTTAAGCTAATTCTTCACATAACATAGGACAAGCTTCCTTTGAAGATATAGATCGTTTACCACAATGGAGGGCGTGGTTGTAACAACCCCCCATGAAACTCTCTTGGAGTGTCAACGGAAGCGAGTTATTCATGAAATGTGCGGTCGCAACCAAATTAGTGCGGTTAGGTTCCCCTGTTTGTTGCGTAGGGATGCCTAGTGAATGCGCAAAGTTTGCCAAGGAACACTGAAATGTGCAAAGTGGATCAAACGAAAACTCCCCATCAGACACATGCCAATCAGTCAACTCATGACAAATTCTGTTCAAGCAGAGTTAGGTTAGGTGCAATTCTATGTTGAGTTACACATGAACTGTACTACCTAAGTATTCCATCAAGCTAAAGCCTCTCAAACTGATGTTTGAGCGGAAAGATGGAAAAGCAATATGCACCGTTGCAATATCGACGTCATTCTGAAATATAGCAAGGCCAAGGCACGACACGCGAATTCACCACTTCATGTATGATGAATAAAGAAGCAAAACTGGGTTCACAAGGTAACCTATACAGATGTTACCCGGCGAAAATGAACTTTTCGAAGTAAAGCCCAATCACAACACAAAAAATAAACATCAACGATAACTCAAATCGCTAATAACGGCGAAAACGGATAAATATGGAACTTATTCTAAGTTTTACCAGGAGATGCTCTTTAAATTTCTCCAAGAAATATTTTTGAGATTTGCCTAGGTGTTCCTCTTGAAATTTTTATAGGTTGTCTTCAGAATTTGGTGCAGGAACTCTTCCAATATTATTTCTGGTATTCATCCAATAGCCCCTTCGAAGCTCCCTTACAAATTGTTCCTGGGATTCCTCCAAGAAATTTTCAACTATTTTATGAGAAGTCTCATCTGAGATTCTTAAAAAAAATCCAGAAAACTCATCCAATAGTTTCTTCAAGAGTTCCTTGTGGGCTTTCTGCCCGGGATTTTACCCAGAGAATGTTATGAATATTCCAGAAGTTCCTTCCCGAAATCATCCAGGTATACCTTCTGCAAATACATCAGCAGTTTCTTCTGAAAATCTTTCAGCGGTTTCTCCAGGGACTCTCAGGAGTTCCTTCTGAAGATCCTCCAGGTGTTCCTTGCGGGAATCCTTCAGAAGTCCTTACAGGGATTCTTTCTGGAAATTCTCCACAAATTCCTTGTCGGAATTCTCTATTATTTCTTGTTAGGAGGAAAACTCTAGGAGTTTTCAAGTTCCTGGAGGAATCCCTTGTTCGAATTCTTAGATCCCAGAGTAAACTCCTGCAGGATATTTTGAGAATTTCTCAGGAGAAATCCAAGGCATTTCTGAAGAAATAGAGTCCACAGGGTTTACAACATCGTGGATTTGAATAGACAAAATTTGATGATGTAGTGTTAGTGTATCCTTGTAGAAAATCGGCTACTACAACGATTTTTCCAGAAATTCCGTCATGCTTTCTTTCCGAAATTTCTTTGGAAATAACTCTTGAAATTCCTGCCAGGGTTTTTTACAAGCTTTCTTCCGTATTTTTCCACGCCTTCCGGATTCCTACCAGCATTTTTCCAAGATTCGAACATTTATTTCGAGGATTTTTCCTCGAGAATCTTCCAGGATTCCGGAATGCCAATCGATTTCTTCGGGATTTTTTCACGGATATGTTTTACCAGTATTGCTCCCAGAGTTCCCGTGGGTTCCTACCAGGATTCTGATAAATCATTTATCCCGAGATCTAAACAAGAGTTTCTCGCAGGATACACCGCACATGTTATCGCGGAATTTCTGTAAGAGTTTCTTACAGGATTCCTCTTGGAGAAGTTATTTCTGGAATTTCTACTAAAGATCCTCCACGGGGTTTAAGGAGTTTTTATCAATTTTCTGCATCAATTCCTTCCGGAATTTATTCTGAAGTTTTTCCTGTTATTTCCTCAAGAAATTCCCGATAGCATTCTTCTAAAGTTCCTCTTGAGATTTCTACAGAAGTTTCAGCTGGTATAACTTCCCAAAGGTACTCGCGGTATTTCTTTTCAGATTTCTCTCGAAGTTTCTCGCGGGACTTGTCTCAGAAGATTCCTTTCGGTGTTGATCCTGGGATGTCTCTCACAGTTTTTTTTTTCGAAATTTGTCCAGGACATTCTCCTTAGATTTTTTGGAGACTCTTCTGGGATTTGTACAGCAGCTACTGCTGGTATTTCTCATGGAGTTCGTCCCGTGAGTTTTGTTTCGGATATTTTTCATGGCTTTCCTTATAGTTGATTGCCTAATTTCTTGCAGTGATCCATCTGAGGTTATATTCTTACAGATTTTCTCGGGATTATTCTCAGAGCTCTTCCCGGAATCTCTAACAGAGATTATCCCAAGATTCTGGATGTTACTTTTTGGAATGTCTTCAAAATTTGCTCCCGGAGTTCTTGCAGGATATTTTTTGAAGAGTTTTTTTTCTCGCAATGTCTCCTAACTTACCAGATTTCTTGTATTTAAGATAGTCCAGATAGAAATATCTGAAGGAATTCCGGGCAATTTTTGCGAAAATCTCCGCAAAGACTTATTAGAGCAATCTCGGGAGAAATTTCGGAGGAAATCCTGAAAGAAACTGGGAAATCTAGGAAAAAGAGTTCTTGGACTAATCCCAGGAGGAAATATTAAGGAAATTTAAGGAGAAACCCTTAAAACCTCTAAAAGGTATCTCGGGAAAAACTATGTGCGAAATCCCGTAAGGAAATCCACTTGAAATGTCTGATAACTGTCTCTGGAAGAAATCCCTGGAAGAATTTCTGCAAAAATCTCAAAAGAAACTGTTGGAAATTTATCCCGAAACCACTAAGAGAAATTGGGTCTCCAGTTAGCCTAGTGGTTAAGGCTATGGATCTCCAATCCGGAGACGGCGGGTTCGATTCCCGTTCCGGTCACGAAAATTTTCTCGACTCTCTGGGCATAGTGTATCATTGTACTTGCATCACAATACACAAATTCATGCAATGGCAGGCAAAGAAAGCCCTTCAATTAATAACTGTGGAAGTGCTCAAAGAACAACAAGTTGAAGCAAGGCAGGCCGAGTCCCAGTGGGGACGTAGAGCCATAAAGAAGAAGAAGAAGAAGAAGAAGACTAAGAGAAATTCCTGGAATAGCTTTGGAAAACTATTGAAAAATCTCCGGGAGGAATCCAGAGAGAATCTCTGGAAGAATATGCGGGGGTGTATGCTCTAGCAGAGACCCCGTACAAAAACCTCGAAATTCTGAAATTGTGGAAAATCTCGGAAGGAGCTACTTATGGAAGCGAATACGTAAAAACCTCTGGATCTAGGTACTTGGGAAAACTGGATAAAGATACTACTACACCACTATCATAGAATACAATCATAAAAGTTCATATTTAAAACTGTGTATGGAATTGATTGGTCATGTAGTCTATGGAATTACTGATCGATTTCCTTAATTTTTTTTCTTTTCCTGATTTTTTAGAGTACATATTTGCATATTATTGTAGGTGGGAATGTGAAAGCAATTGAGGGGCCCAGAATCAAAGGGGTGTAAGTGACCATTTTGTCGATTTTGAGCTGAGCATATCATAAAATTCTTCAGATTTCAAGCTTTCAGGAACTTTTTTAGGATTGTTTCTACGATGATTGGAAAAATTACAATAAATCAGAGAAAATTAGGTTGATTTTGAAGCTCCACACATTTTGTATGGGATGAAAAATTGGTCAAAAACTTTAAACCTCATTTACTCGAATGTGAGTTTTTGTCACTTACACCCCTTTGCTTCTAACCCCCTCAATTTCTTTCAATTAACCCAAAAGAACTCTAGGAAAAAATAATCGATTTTTGTATATTCGATAATTCGATTTTTGTATATTCGAAAAAGTTTTGTTAAACAGTTCTTGAAAGAATTCAGCAATTTGGTGGAATCTCTTGAATAATGAATCATACGCATTTTTCCTTAAAATTTTTAACTTTAGTTTTGATGAAATTTCTGTATAGTTTTTGAGAAGTATATTTTTTTTCAATTTACGTTTAAAATTTCCCCTGGAAAACCTGGAAAACTCAGGAAATTTTATTTTGCCTTATGAGTAGGCACCCCGTAGAAGGAATATGTTCAGGTGGAAACAACAGAAAAAACTTCCGGAGGAATTCCAAGAGTTCAACCATTTCAACAATTTCAACCATCAGAAACCTCTGATCATTAGTTAAAAGTTCAACTAGATTTTTTATAATTGATTACTAACTGGAATCTACGTGCAAACAGCATGTAGGATCTCTAGAAGATGTTTTACCGTATTTCAAGATTAATTATTGTTACAAAAATAAAAGAATCACGATACACAGAACCTTATAAATGCACAAATTCATAGCTTGATTTTGTCTAGGAAAACTAATCCTAATCGGGCATCCTGTATCGGGGTTCGATACTTGAGCTCAATAACTTAGAAATCCGTGGCAGGGAAAGATTTACATCTCTAGTACTTGACCGCTGCCCGAAATGGCCTGAAAGTTGGTAATCAAAGTGGGATGGCATTTGATGGGCCTCTATTTTTGCAGAACCCTATAAATGTGCATTAAATTTATGGAAATGTTAAAATAAAACATACAACACAAAGAACGCACGAATAATCAAACAATTATTCTGTCTAATAATTGTAACGAATATTTATACCCGTAACATTATTTGAAAGATTCTATTATGGTATACTGTTTTCACATTATTAGTTACAATGAAACACATTGATAGCCGAGTTTATGACCCACTTTAGAAGCACGATACTGATAATGGTTTCGCCAATTAGTACCAATTCAAGTGGGTCTTCCTCACTCTATTTGAGCTTCGATAGTTCCAGGCTTTTTGGGTTACCCTTCTGATCGATTGTGCTGATTCATATTCTGTATTTCTCGTCTGTACTTATACGCTGTCTGAACATTCAATTCTGTCTCTATCTTCTTGGCGAAATGTCCCAGTGAGAAAAACTCGGCTTCTCAGCTTAGTGTTGCACTTTTTTTTTTGTTAATTTGTAACGAATACTCTATTCCCCATGGATCCAAGGATATTTTCATTACGAAAAGTTCAAATATTATTACATGAAATAAGGTATACCCTAAAGGTTACTAGCTCACGATTGTTCCCGGGTACACCCGGGTGACGATCAGAACGTGATATTGGTTTGATTGATACAAGAGATAAAAGAACTGAAAATAATATCTGAAAATGTTCCTGGAACATCTGAACATTATCAAAATTTGATATTCAAAGATCAAACGAATGGCTCGCTGCTATTGGTTAGATCTTACGAAATCTAAATGTGATCTGATGATGATGTTCCAGGACTAAATTTTAGATCTTTTATCTCTTATATATCTTATATCAATCAAACCAATATCACATTTCGATCTTAATATCAAAATAAGCTATTATTGAGCTCTTTTCTTTTACCCGGGTTTTGGTATTGAATTGCACTTTTGATAGGAATCTGGGTTTGATTCAATCAAAAATTATTGTTTACGAATTTTCAAAATACGTACTATCTTTGAGTTTTGGAGACAATGTTTCATGTTGGGTGTGAATTAAGGAATAAAAATAGCTTATCCTATAGCTTGTTGATGAGTAGTTTGCGTTCCGACCAGAATTTGCCTCAAAAATGCAATGACGCTGCGTTGCAAATCCAATTAAACCAATATGCATGCGGAAATACTATTCAAATACCTTATCGAGTAACACAATCGCGAACAACAAATCTATAAATCCGCAACCTGACTCTCGTCTCCATACCCCCTTTCGAATGCATTTGCTGCGGTTTCATTGTGGAAATTCTTTCGACGTGGCCACGACGTGCCTTGAGTACCTTCTACTACATGTAGGCGCACTTGTGCTCATCCAATCCTCCCCCTGTTACATTGTTTGACTACTACCAGAGCAGCATGTACATTGTACAGTATTATTCAATTCCGCAGGTATTTTCGAAAGTGTGAGCCGTTATTACAAAGCCACTACACTCCACCGCACAGTGGCCGGAAAGCAGAGCACTCGAAATAGAAATTCTTTCGCGTGGATTTTCCTCTCTGCTTCATCCTCCCTCCACGCGGGAAGCAATTGGCGGGGAAGCGAAAGCCAACTCACGTGTTTGGCATGATTTCCTCGCCGCAATCAGTAAGGATGGGGAATTTGAATCCTCTACTGGCCCAACAGATGGCGCTGAGCTTAGTTTGTTTTTACTTTTGATGAATCATTCATTGTTCAATGCCATACTGTAGGATGTACAATACCTGTCAATTGGGGTTACCCTGAAAAGGCTGAAACTCGGAAGACTGACATTACAGAAAGTTGGATACATAGGGCTGAGTTTCGAAAGGCTGAAAATGTCAAAAGGCTGAAATGACATAAAAGCAGTTTGAAAAAGGGGAAACCTTCTTCCGATTAAGGACAAACGTCTTGAAGTCCCGCTTCAACAGTGCATCAGAATTTCAGACGCACAAATCTCAAGCAGCAAACTTCAAACAACAGTGCATTTTATTATTCTGTTCTTGCTCACTTGTAATAAGCTTAAAATAAGAAGCTCAGGTGCGCTGGTTTTGTTTACGAAGAGATTTGTGCTTTCGAAATCGTGAGTAGGTGCCAAAGTCGGCCATTGTGGCGGCCATTTTGGGATTCTAACAAGTCTGTCCTTAAAATATAACCAGTAACATTTGTTTACTTTTGGCATATGCAGTTCTCTTTTTGACTAAACACGGTCTCATAACATATGAATTTTGAAATTTTCAGTCTTTTGTAAACTCGACCTTATGTAATGATTCCATAATTTCAACCTTTCATGCTCAGTCTTGTGCAAATTCATCTTTTTTGAGATTCATCCTTATGTTAGCATCCCGTAAATTGTTCCTTACATGTGTTAATTGTACCGTAAACCGGGGTCAAATTGATCTCCGGGTCGAAATTGATCAGACGTTTTTTAGTTAGATTAAGCATACTTCGAAGAACTTCCTGTTAAGTATCGTGCTGTTGAAATCAGATACTAAACGATATTCGCAAGGAAACTATTTGGAGTAGGCTTTATCTAAAGGAAAATCATCTGATCAATTTCGACCCGGCGATCAATTTGACCCCGGTTTACGGTACCTATCTTACAGTACTGCGCGACGCAATTTTTTTACAACAATTCTAAAGTGCAGTTTTATCGCTTGCGCGTGCAGCCGCTTTATGGGGCCGATGTACTCTAGAACATGCCTGTCCCGTCGCGATCGGTACCCAAATCACTATCTGGCTGGCTGCCTAGCGAAGGAACTATTTCTCGGAAATGACTTCATTCTATATAACGACATTTATTAGCACCCTGCGGGTGGCGGGATGAGGAAAGAAGCTGGCACCTACTGGGTACAACTAGGACATGTGCGCGAGATGCGATGTTTGAAATAAAGTCACAAAGAGCCGATCGGCTGCATTAGGGGAGGGTAGCCAATAGTCAGACAGCAGGAACAATGAGGCAGATACAACTCCACGACTGTTTAAATAGAATAAAATGTCTCAAATCTACAAGATGCATTTTACGCTAACAAAAATTAGAACGGAGAAGACGGGCGTGGCCGGCAGTTGAAGTTTTCATGACTTTTCAACCCTGTCTTGTCTTTATCTGTCAACTAGCCAAAGTAGCTGCATCCCAGTTAACCCTCGCCCCCCTAAAGTGCACTAGCCTATATACCTACTTACCACCAACGAACGAGTAAACATCTGCCGGCGACTTGCCGGCCGGCATGCGATGCATTTGCAAATATAGACCTATAAACACATGTTGATGATAGGAGTAGTGGAGGTATTAGAAGCAAAATTGAATAGCGGCTAGTGCACAATTTCCCATCACATCGCGTATATGCAAGTGGGATGGGAGAGGAAAGACACAAACGGGCGTGCGCCCTCCCTGCAATTCGCATTAGAAATGATGGCCTTGAATCGGGGCAACAGTTCAGTGACTCGGTCGTCGTCCCGCTCGTGTGTTGATTTAGATTTACTTTACAGATTGTTTTGTATAGTGGAAAGGAAGGTATAGGTATGTAGATAGAAGATGACGATGATGCGCGTAACAGGTGATGCATACGACACGACACTGGGGAGACTGGGGCTGGTGGAGTAGTTTGGGACTTGCGAGAGGTGATTTGTGACCTTAGCCTCTTTTGATTTTTTATCATAGATCGTGGATATACTCCAATGCATGGTAACGTCATAAAGATATCGCTCTCTTTCTCTCATAACAAAAATTAGAAAACAACATGACCCGCCCAGACGAATTTGACAGCTTCTGGTCCGGTTCAAGGATGGAAAATGTTACAAAAATTTCATTTTATTATTTGCTAATTTCTCTGTCCCTAGTTAGAAATCGTTATCGACGACATCATTAATTTTCCTTAAAAAATCATTACCGTCTACCCCAGTTGGTTTGACCGTATCTAATTTGAACACTTTTTTAATTTGACCCCGCTAATCTGCACATGGTTCAAACGTCATTCTGCTCATGGAACGGAGTGAAACGGGACACAGAATAAAACAAAACGAAAAGGGTTATATCAGTGCGTATTTCGATGCACACAGGGTTACCAACGGGGATATATTTAAATTTGAACTTCTTGTATCCCTGTGTGCATCGAAATACGCACTGATGAAACCTTTTTTGCCGTTTTGTTTTGATTTGTGTTCCTTTCCTTTTTAGTTTGACCGATGTGCAGACGGACGGGAATTTACACCGAAAGTGGTGGAAATTAAAAATGTCAAATTCCATGAAATCTCCTATTCCTGTTGTTTTCAAATTTGCTTAAAAAGTGAAAGAAAGGTTTTCACCGTGAAGTGATCTATAAGGTATGCAGCCATATGGAAAGAGGCTCTTATTTTGAGCACTTTCCATCAGCACGAAACGCAATTTCGACATATTTAGATTCAATCATCTGCAGCTCATTTTAGAAGCTGAACCTGAAAATATGGCATATGAAAACCTTGTGCGGCGAGAGCAGTTCTCCAGGGTGTCCACTACCTAGAAAAACCTGGAAACCCGAGAATCCTAAGGGAATTTTATCTAACAGGGAAAAACTTGGAATACTCAGGGAATATCTTGAATTCTCAGGCAAGTTTTGCACCGATAAAAAATAAAATATTGGGTCGTGTGAATGAAAGGTTGCGAACTTTACTACTTGCAGATATACTCAGAAGTAGAGTCCAAAGAGTTAGTTAACTACATTACTGGCATGAATAAAAAAGTTTTCCTGGATCTAGCTGCTTTTTCCGGCAAGTCGACGATTCCGATAAAATGCTGCAAATTTCATGTGGACGTGGATTAATCTGACTGTTAAAAATGCATCTAGAAACTCCGCTACAATTTTTTTTTCCTGAAATTCCTTTGGGGTTTCTTTGTGGAACTTCTCTAGAAATACCTCTTGGAATGCCTCCCATCAGGATTTCTCCTAAGCGTAGTTTTCACGCCATTTTACAGTATTCCTTTACAAAAAATCCTCCCAGGATTCGAATGATTTTTTTCAGGATTCTTATAAATCTTCAAGGATTCCTGAATTCCGACCGATTTCTCCTGAAGTTTTCACGGGGAGCCTACATAATTTCCTTCCAGAATTGCTTCCTGAAAATGTCCTGAAAATTTCCTCATGCGTTTCGCCAAATTCTCAACAAGAATTTCTCTAACTCTTTCGCAGATTGTTTCGCAGATGTTATCACTGAGTTTCTCTCAGGATTCCTCTTGAAGATTTTCCGCGAATCCTTCCGGTGTTCCTCATGTGACTTCCCCAGAAAATTTCTATCAGAGTTGCTAGAACATCCTTATTCATGGGATTTCCAATACCTAGAGCTCCTTCAAGGATTCCTTAAGAACTTTTTCATGAATTTCCTGCAGGGGAGAAACTCGTTTTCTTTCGAAGTGAGCTTTCTTCCAGAGTTTCTCGCTGGATTCTACTGGAGCTTCAGCTGGAACATATCTAAAAATTTCATGAGGTATTTGTTTCCAAGTGTTCCAAGAGATTTCTGTCGGAGTTTGGGGACTTCTCTCAGACGATTTCTTCCGGTGTTGGTCCTGGGATATATCTCAGTGTTTTTGCCTTTCTCGTTCACCTAAGTGAACTGAAAGGCTATATGTTCGCTCAAAAAACTAATTTTCGATAGAAGGCTCGGAGGGTCAAGTCAAATATACCAATCAACTCAGTTCGATGTATTGAGATGATGTCTGTGTGTATGTATGTGTGTGTGTATGTATGTCTGTGTACAAAAAAAGTTCACTCACTCTTAAGGCACTTCCCATTTGCCGATTTTTTGGATTATTGCTCGAATCGAACCGCATTGTTTGCTATTAAAAATGACCCG
The DNA here is from genome assembly GCF_035046485.1 of Aedes albopictus. NCBI lineage: Eukaryota > Metazoa > Arthropoda > Insecta > Diptera > Culicidae > Aedes > Aedes albopictus. The sequence goes on along the minus strand of NC_085138.1, from coordinate 22,744,195 downwards.
AATCGGTCAAGGCGTTCCGGAGTTATGCCCATTTCAGTGATCTGGACCAGCACCGGTAGAACTGGCCACATATAAAACTGAACCAAGCCCCATCATGCGATACATCAAACTGCGGTGATTTTTGTAACCTTTAGCATGGTTGACAAATTGTGTGCGGAAATCAACACTGGAGACCGAATATTCTACGATGTCGGCCTCAAATTCAAGATGGCGGCTCCAAATTCAAGATGGCGGCCATATAATGGAGTTTTAGGCCCTAAAACCATGCAATATGGGTATATTTTGTAAGAGGAAAATGTCTGGAGTCCAAAAGTGGCGATCTGAATATCCAAAATGGTGGTCTCAAATCCAAAATGGCGGCTCCAAATTCAAGATGGCGGCTGTATAATGGAGTTTTAGGCCCTAAACCATGCAATATGGGTATATTTTGTATGGGGAAGATGTCTGGAGTCCAAAAATGGCGACCGCAATAACCAAGATGGTGGTTCAAAATCCAAGATGGTGGCTTAAAATTCAAGACGGCTGCTGTTTAAAGCAGTTTTAGACCCCAAATTCATGCAATATGGGTAAATTTGTAATGGGGGAGATGTCTGGAGTCCAAATTGGCGACCGCAATATCCAAGATGGCGGCCCAAACACCAAGGTGGCTGGTTCCAAATTCAAGCGAGCGGCAGTTAAATGGTGTTTTAAGCTCTAAATCCATGCCATATGGCATTATTAGATATAGGGGAGAAGTCTGGACTCCAAAAATGGTGACCAGAGTATCCAAGATGGCGATTAAAAATCCAAGATGGCGGCTTCAAATTCAAGATGGTGGCTGTTTAATGGAGTTTTAGGCTCTAAAACCATGCAATATGGGTATCTGATATGGCAAGGACTTCTAATGTCCAGAAATGGCGACCAAAACATCCAAGATGGCAGACTTAAATCCAAAATTGTGGCTCAAAATTCAAGATTGCGGCTTTTTCTTAAGAGTTTGAGGCTCAAACATCAAAGCTAGATAAACGATATGATTCTTGGTGCCATGTAGAAATGGATTTTTGTTGAACGTATGAAAGTGCGATATTTATCAAGATGTCACTTGAGTTTTGTTGAAATATGTTTTCGAAGGCACGAGAATGGCGCCATCACCACTAGGGTTTTTTTTTCTGAATTCACCCTGTACTTCCAACACATACTTTCACTTTTTCTCTTCTGGATTTTTTTCCCCGGAGTGGCTTCTGGGATTTTTGCAGGAGCTATTGCTGATATTTCTCATGGAGTTCTTCTGTGATTTCTTTCAGAGTTCTTCCAGGCTCGTTGGCTCCGTAGTTGTTTACCGGATTTCTTGCAGTGATTCATCTAAGATTTTTTCTACTGATTTTCTCGGGATTAGTTTTATTCTCAGAGCCAAATCCAAAGCTCTTCCCGGAATACCCACCAAAAAATATACGAAGATGCTGGATGCTTCTTTTCGGATTGTTGCTCCCGGAGTTCTTGCAGGGTTTTTTTTTCGGAATGTCTCCGATGATAACTAAAGAAATCCTGTGAAAAACTGGGACATCTTTGAGGAAGTAATCCCGGGAGGAAATATTAAGCAAATTGAAGAAAGAGTCTCTAAAACAAATCCCTGGAGGAACTACGAGCAAAATCCCGCGATGAAATCAAAGAGAGATATCGGAAAACACTGGAATAAATTCCTGGAAGAGCTCCTACAAAAATCTCGCAAAAATCAAGAGAAAAACTGTTCGAAAGCTATCCCACTAGGAGAAATTCCTGAAGGAACTTTGGATAAAATTTGGAAGGATTGGACCGAAAAACTCTGGAAGCATATTGGGAAGAATTTTGGAATCTCAATATTACTACACTACTAGCACAGAGAACAGGCATCCGATTCAGTCCAGTTTCAAAATTGTGTAAATAATTTAACGGTCATACGGTTTGTGGAATTAATTATTGGACTCCTGGATGTTTAATTTCCTGATGTTTTTAGAGTGTTTAATGTCATTTCTTTTTAAATATAACTTTTATTTTTCAATTAACTTACCGTCAAATGGGGTAACTTGCAACACTTTTCGACTTTGAAGCGATATTATTGAAAATCTAAACATTTGAACCATCCTGTAAAGCATCGTGTACGCTAATTACCCAGAGTAGAATGCTATGTAGCAATTGATTTATCAAAATATGTTGTCACCTAATCAGGAGGTGCGAAATACATGCTTGTTGCAAGTTTCCCCATCTGTGGGATAACTTGCAACACAGGACATGAGGTTAAGTTAGCTATCATTAAACAGCACGAACATTCTAGTGCTTAGTCGTATTGTAAATTTTTGATGTAATGCACGAAAAATGCATTGTTAAGATGTACACTAACTAATTGACATATATTTTTTCATGAAAGGGTTGATAGTTATTGCAAGTGAGAGTATATCGTTTAACAACAGGTCTCACGTCCCTCAAATATAAAATATATATGGATTTCGTGACATAGTACTCGTAACAAAATGTCAACAATGATAATTGTCATTTCTTGAAAAGGTAGAGTGAGTCATCTTTAAGTAGTTTTCAGTTTGAAGTGGTGTTTGACAATTTCTGCTAAAATAACATGATTGAAACACATCTATTGAACTTTGTAAATATCAGTCGTTAATTTGGGTACTCAGCTGAAATAATTTAGTCCATCTACGTTCAGAATTGATGTTGGTGATTGTTTTAAAGCGCCCATAAACTAAATTAAACTTTTAACAAGATGTAACATGAATAAAACTCCATAATATGATATTTCCTAACAATGTTTGAAAAACACGTTCAAAAAAATGTAAAAAATGAGTTGTCATTTGAAAATGAACTCGTTACGTAATCAAGAAATGATCCGTTTTGGTTTTTTCTGTCAAAAATATCGTGAAATGAAGATAAACAATAGAAGGTTTTGTCAAATTTAACTGTTGCAAGTTACCCCATAGTGGTTGACGAATATAATAATGATTTTTTACATGACTTAGTCGATAAGTTGATTAAACTTTTATCGTTTAGGTAAGCTTACTATTAGGTACCCTAACTGCAACCAAGGTCATCAGACTTATCGCACTTACCATAGGAGAGAGGTGAAACACGATTTTCATACTTGTTTTTATGGCATAAAATGAGCAAACCGTTCTAACAGTGTAGCTAAACAATAAACAAAGAAACAAATCTAGTTTTTCCACTAAATCGATCTTTGGTATACATAATCTCTATAACCAAAATAGAAGGGTATACTAGTTTTCATTATTGTTAGAAAATACTTCACATTTAGTGTATGTCATCGTGTTGCAAGTTACACCGCTGTTGCAAGTAACCCCGTTTGACGGTAACCTATTTTTGTTTTATTTTCGAGAGAGTTGGACGAATTCAGCGATACATAATTTTATAAATTAAGGTTTTTTTTTATTATCAACCTTAAAAAATCCTTCCTGGAAAAGATTTTATTTTGACTAATGAGTAGATACCATCGGGTGTATTCTCATTTCAAAACATCTCTTTTCATACTTGCTTTCACACATAACTCAAAATGCGAGCTTTTTTAATGGTGTGTGTACTCAGTACACGATGTGACTCCTTCCTGGTTAGGAATTGCATGTATAACTTGTGACGACAGTCCTGAGAAAAACATCTGACGTAATTGTTTTGCACTGTTGTTGCACTGGCTGAATAACTGCGAAACTTTTTGAATTTCACGCTGGAGAACAAAACACAAACACGCAAAAAAAATCGAAACAATCACCGGAATAACGAACGCGGGGTGTCCCACCAGCGAACAAATCTCAAAACCAAAAATAGCAGCCGAATGTCCGAGTCTTTTTGCTTTTATTTGGCAAGCTCTGTAAGCTCTGTGCATGCAAAGTCACAGCAGACTCGTTGGGTCTTCTGTCAGCGCACGAAGCACAAATCAGTAAATAAAATCAAAACAATCAACCAATGCACGAGCGTTCGAATCTGAGTTGGCTTGTTCATCAGCTGTCAAGACACCGAACGTGAAAACGTTTCTGGAGGTCTGGTAAACAATTTCAGGAAGAGTACTCAAAAGATAGTGTCAGAATTACTGAGAACCTTTTTCGGGATTTTCATAAGGATTTTATTGCTATGTCAGCTAAATTTTATTGACATAATTCAACAAAGAAATCTTAGCAATTCTTGTGCACTTCCAAAGCTTCTGGTGAGAAATTTGTAGTATTTAGTAGAGAATTTAAAATTATTTGTAAAATGAAGCAGTCCGTTTCTTTCGATCCTGATACAGAATTCCAACTAAACCGTTGGCTTTACAATCCTTGTGTTGTATCTATTTTGTTGCGAAATCACTGTAGAAATTTACAACAGGATCGTAATACTAGTTGTTTGGTGGAAATTTTAAAAGAATTTCTAATGAAATACTCTAAGAAACTTCTCTTGATGTTCTTGGGACAATTACTATTAAAATCCTTTCAAGACTTTTTTGAAATATTGCGATGAAATTTTTGGTTGAATTTGTGGGTAATTTTGATGTGAAAGTTCAACCAATTGTTGTGAACTTTAAACTAAATTGATTGAAACCCCGGAAAAATTTCGATAATTTAAAACTACCGGAAAAATCGTAAAAACCTCAAAAATTCTCGATTGATTTAAAACCAGGTCAAAAAAATGACGAAAACAAATATTGATATCTTCTTTCTGAAAAAAAAATCCGGCAAATTTCAAGGTGAAGTAATTTTAATTTCTAAGAGAATTCTCCAAGGAATTCTGACGGAATTCTTGATGGGTTTCTAAAATAAACGCATAAAGAAATTTTTGGTTTAATGTTATTTAAAAAAAATGTTGAAGCTTTTGTTGAAATGTTTGTATAATATCAAAAATATTTCTTAGAAAGCATTAGGTATGATGTATATTTTTTTGGTAATCGCTGTAAGAACTCCTTATTGAAAAGGCTACTTTGATTCTAGAGGGCCTCCTATAGTTTCTGGTGAAATTCCTCGAAGTACATCTAGTATATAATATTTTCTGTTGAAATTATATAAATGGGGGAGATCCAGGGTCTTCAAAAGCATCTAGATCTAGTTCAATCCTGGTAATTTTTTGGGAAAATCGCTATGAATTTCGGAAGAATTACTGAAATTTCAGGGGAAAAAAAATTCAAAAATGAATTCCTGGAAAAACTCCAGAAAAAAGTATCTGAAAATGTCATCCAAAACGCCTTCGAGGATTTCATATTCAAATCGCTGATGATCTAGGATCTAGAATTTCTTTGCTCCCATCATAAATTGACCTTGAATTTTCTTCACAAATCCAGTCTGTCTAGGAAACCTTCAAGAATTCCAGCAGTAACCATGGACTCTAATATTAATTCTGCCATTGATTCGTCATTTGTGTTCATATTTTGGTATAAGTTTGATCTTCGGTCGGTAAATCCTGTTTGATATTATTTTGATCTTATACTGTAATATCTTGTCGAGTTGTTATTGAGAACATCCCCGTACAAGTTGGTGATATTATTATTGATATTTTAGTTCTTGTTTCAAATAAATCAATATCAGTTTTTCGTTCTTCAGTATTTCCATTTATAATAACGGAATTTGTTATTCGTTAGATTTTTTCACCTACCCGGGGATGTCGATTAGAGTACCCTCGCGATAGGAGTACAATTTCGCTTGATCTTATCGCTCCATCAAAGACATCTCATACTAGGTATGGGTGTGTATGCGGATGATGAAAGACGCCAATTAGATTTCGTACGAATGAATCCGATGAGATGAGCCGGCATCGTCACCTAATTGATAACGCCAATGCAATTCGCAAAACCAGTGCAGCCATCTATTTAGCATGTAGTGAGAGGTGCACCTCCTCCTCCTAGGAGAATAAAGAGAAGGGCAAAGTCGCGACACACGAGATGCATTGACTTGTGTCGATTTCTGAATGTTTAATCTTTACCTACCTACAAGTGCACATTTGTAGGCTTTGGGCCTTTTTGCTCGGGATGTTCTGTTGCCAGGAGAAGCTTTCTGGGTAGGAAGTCACACAAACAATAACTGGAGGAGTAGATGCATCGGGTGATTATAAGGTTTGGTTAGGCCTCGCTGAAAAATAAGTTGCTAAATTTAGATTTGCTTTCCTTCTACCAGTCAAGGGTTATTTTAGTTTTAATATTTACGGGATATTGTTTGTTATTATATCCGTACTGCTAAGCGAACACATTTCATCTCATAAAACCATAAATACATCCAATTTCCATCCATTGAAATGAAAACAATTACATTACTCATTAGATAGTGCTTGTCAAGTGACACAAACGTACCGTACTGTTGCTGTTGTTGTAACAATCCTTTTGTAGCCTCGGCCACGTCGGACTTCTCTAAAAAAAATGAATCGGACCAAAATTTTTACCTAGAAATGTAAGTGTGCTTAAACCTGATACCATTTATGAATGTAAAATTAAACACAGAACATGAAATAGACATTAACTGACGGAGAACCGTCATAAACAACTTTTAGACGCAAATTTCTGTGCGCACAAAATTAGCCGGCCTCGTTTCGAGGCGGCAACCATTTACATTATACACGAAAGAGATAAAAATGAAAGAAACGAAAAATAATGTTAACCAAACTGGATGCCCTTAAAACATTGCTAAAATAAACAAGCACATTTAGATATACATACAACCATGCTTGGTGACACACGAATTAGTATATTCTAAGAAAACAAAAAAAAAGTAAAATGAAAACAATACCAATATGACTGAATGTTGAATGATAAATAACAGTGGAAGAGGATGTCGTAAAAAATAAGAAAATACCACAAACACACAAGAAAAGAGAAGACCCCACACATTTGAAAGTCGTCCTGATGGGACGAGGAAGAGATGGTCCGAACATTCGTTTACTTTGTTTCTATTCTGTTAAAAAAAACGGTTCGATCGATATGATGAATATAGAACATTAAAACTAAAAAAGTGCAAATTACTTTGTAAGTGTTGATTTTATATACCCCCTACCTATGGTAAGTGTTTTCGGAGAAAAAAATAAAAATTAGGAGTCTAACTAGAATTTATTTCCGTTGTTCTGAACATGTTTGCGCGCGCGAAGAAAGTTTTTCGTTTGTTTTTCCTATTTTCAAAATTAGTCATTGAGAAGATTAGCCTAGAGAGCATTAACAAGTGAGAATTTTGCCAAGCAGATTCGATTGTTTATATTTTTGTTGCATATTTTTATTTGTGACCTTATTGGTAAGCTACGTGAGTACTACGTTAAGTAAAACAAATACTTTTGAAGACACATTCGATTTTGCGCTAGAGTAACACACGAAACTGATTGTATGACCAGACCAGAAGAAGAAACTGGAAAACACTTGTGTAATTGGTGTCTGAACGAAAATTAACTGCTTTTGGTTTCAAAATGAAGACAGAATCGACAAGCTCGATGGAAATTCACGCAGTCTTTGCAAAATTAACATAAATACATATATATTCATATAAATGGATGTGCCTAATATCATATGATATATGAAATCAAGGAAAACTTTAGCTGGATGTTTGCAACTATCTTAAAACGTCTCCGAAATAATCCCTTTGTTATTATTTTGTGTTATTCTTAGTGTCTTCTGTGCAGTTAATCGACTTCAGCCCTCCTGGATAGAAATGAGAACTGTCACGGAATTTCTTGGAAAAAAAATATCATGACATTTTTCAGTTTTCACGATTTCCTGTTGGAATTTCCATAATCTGTGCATAACCGATCTATAATGCTGGTTAGCTATGGAAAATGAATGATGTCATCGAACAACATTTTCATGACATTTCCCATCCCTGCTATTGGATACTCAGCTTAATATTCTGTGAGTAAATTCAAGTTGGTAAACATTGTATCATTGTTGAAGAACTTAGAACCTTGGATGTATATACGAAACAATATTTCAGGAATTACTGAAAGAATCTTCAGAACAGTTCTTGAAAAGTTCTTCTAGAGTTCCTTGATTAATTCTTGAAGAAATTCCTGGATGATTTCTTGTTCCAATTCTTGGTTTTTTTTTTTGAAAAAATATATCAAGTGATTTCTGGAAAGGCTTTCTGGGGGAATCCGGGGAGAAATTTCTAGAGGGTTCCTTGTAATAATCCTTGAAGGAGATTTTTGCAGAACTTTGCGGTGAATCTTTTGAAATTTATTTGGAGGGATTCTTGAAAATTTCTGGAAAAATTCTTGGAAGACTATCAGAACGAACTGCCGGATTGAGCCTTTCAAAAACTGAGAAGCATGTTAGTCCCAGTTGGGACGATATGCCATGAAATAAAAGAAGCTTTCCCAAAAATTGTACCATGATCCTTTCCATGATATTTCTTATGAACCCTTGGTGCAATGCTTGCAAGAATTTCTGGGTAAATCTTTCGAGTAATTGCCGAACAATGCATTCAAAGGTTTCTGTAAGAAATAATTTGAAGAATTGCTGCGGAAATTTTTTTAAAGAATTCTTTGGATTACTTGGAAGAATACCTTGGAGTTTCCGATGAAATCTTTGGACGAGTTTGTAGTAAAATCATTGAACGAATTCTGAGCTATAAATAAAAAGAATGAGTTGAGAAATCGTTTAAAAATGCATGAAGTCTTGGAAATAATCTTTAAGGAATGTTTAGAACCAATCCTACAAAAGTCCTTGGAAGAATTCCTACAGAAACCCTTGAAAGATTTCCTGACAGAAATCCTCGGTAGATTTTCTCAAGGAATCCTGAATATTAGTAATAGAGGCCCTTAAATAAATCCTGTAGAAATGCTTGAAACAATTCCTGAAAGAATTTTGACTCATTTGTTTATGACTCATTTCATAAGCCTAATATTAGAATGTGGTGTTCGGCCTTGTGTTAGGCAAACTTGTAGATTATTGTTTTTCCTACCATTTTCACCAAGGACACCAACTATAATATTTACGGCGTAAAAGTATTAAAACCACCTACTAATACTAAACGAGCGGATTTTTCACTATCTATAAGTTTTCCGAACATCACGTTTCAATGTTATGCTCCTGAACTTACAGACAATGAGTGAAACGATTACCTTGAGGAATTACTAAGGATTTACCAAGAGATGAATCTGTAATAAAGTAATAATAATAATTGGGACCTGGGATTGAATCCCACTATTTAAAAAACTCACAAAATGTGAGTAAAACGTGAAGAATCACCTGGAAGGAATTGTGAATGAATTTCTGGAGATTTATTTTTTGCAAAATTGTCGGGCGAGTAGTCTTTGGAAGATTATCAGGAGGAATTTCTGGTTCAACCCTTACAAAAGCTGAGAAGCAGGTTAGCTCCAGTTGTGACGACATGCCAGGAAGAAAAAAAATCAAAATTCTCGTTTGACAAAACTTTTCGAAGATGGACAGATCTTAAGGACAAACGTCTTGAAATCCCGCTTCAACAGTGCATCAGAACTTCAGACGCACAAATCTCAAGAAGCAAGCTTCACACAATAGCGCCTTTTATTATTCTGTTCTTGCTCACTTACAATAAGCTTAAAATAAGACGATTATATACGCTAGTTTTGTCTATGATGAGATTTGTGCTTTCGAAATCGTGAAATAGGTGCCAAAGTTGGCCATTGTATCGGCCATTTTGGGATTCTAACAAGTCTGTCCTTAAAAGGAATTGTCGAAAAAACATTTAAATATTTTTTTAAACCATTATAAGGGAATTCTTAGAATAATTCCAAATGCATTCCATAGAAGATTTTTTAGAGGAATCCTTGAAATTTTTGGAAGCAAATCTTGAAAGAATTTCCAAACAATTGATTGAAAGAATCCGTGGAGAAATCTTCATAGAAAAACTTAAAATATTTCTTGGAGACATCCTTAAAAAAAATGCTTGATAGACAAGTCTGCGGTCGATTTTCTGGAGGAATTGTGAAAAAAAAACAGATAGAGTTCAAGATGTACTGGAGAAATTCTTGGTAGAATTTTAGGTCAAATTTTAGGAAAAAATCTTAAAGAATTGTTGAAATGCTTTCTGGCGAAATCATCAAAATAATTCCTGGAGAAATCCTCTGGACTATTGCTGAGGAATCTTCAAAAGAAATATGTAGAAGTTTTTGGAAGAATAACGTATTCTGCAAACATCTTTGAAATTCTTGGAGAGGCCTTGAAAAATAATCTGGAAGAAAGCTTGGAATAATTCCTGAAGGTACCTTCGAAAGTATTCCTGGTGGAATTCTTGAAATTACCTATGGAGGATTACCTGGCACGAACCGTGGATAAATTCCTGGAGGAACCATTGAAGTAATCCCTTAAGAAATCATGCAAGGGCATTCAATAATGACTGGAATCATCTTAATATGTGTCCCTGAAGATTTTTTTGTGAATGAAAAGTCAATATGAAATTTGTATCAGCCTTATGTAAATCCTGCAGGATTTCTAAAATGAAGCTTTGAAAGAAAGCAGAATGATGGAATTACTTACAAAATATCAGCAGAGAAATGCGGAAAATAATTCGGAGGTATTTCTTCAAAAATTCACTAAGGACTCCACTAAGGACATCGGACGGGAAACTATTAAAGTAATCCATATGTTCAATAGTTTTAGAAGATACTGGTTTTTACTAGGATTCCCGAAACTGTACTCCCAGAACTTGTTCCCAGCCAACACGAAGTCGTATATGATGTAGAATAGGATGCTAAAGTGGAGGCCATATTTATACGTACATGCTTCCATTTAACCGCGTGTAAAGTGTACGCATATCGCCTCCACTTTAGCATCCTATTCAACAACATATGCGATCGTGTGTTGGTTGGGTTGAGTGTACGCATTCTTTATTAGAAATTGCTGACGAAAAATATAGAAAAATTCTTTGAGAAAAATCGCCACAGAAAAGCTTACAAAATCCTTTAAAAAATTTTCAGAAGCATTCATAGAGAATCCCTTATAAAATTTGTATGTGTTTTCTCAAGGGAAACCTGAGAGAAATTTCTTACTAAAATTTCAAAAGAAATTATTGCCACGTGAGTTGATTGAATGATCTTTGAATGATTTTGTAGATTTTTTTACAAAATGAGTAATTTCAAAAAGATAATCATAGATAAGGTCATGTAGGAATATTTAGCAGAATTTGTTTAGGAAGAATTCCCAGGAAGATTTCCAAAAGGGAGCCCTGGAAACATGCCTGGAAGATTTTCGAAAAAGTATCCTGGAGGGATTCTTGAGAGAATTCCTGGAAAAATCCTTGGCAGAATAAGGCATTCATAGAGAATTCCATACACAAATCTTGTATTTTTACTAATGGAAACCTGAGAGAAATTTGCTATTGAAATTAAAAGATAAAACCATAGATTTATAAAACAGCGGGCGAAAAGCTGACACGTAAGACTAAATGTTCTTGCCGGAAGTTTGTGGTTCCGTGAAGAAGTTGCAGACACAGATGTCATACTCTAATCGCTCCCCATCGACACCGTTTTAACGGTCGATTCAAATATTCAGTGTATAGTCGCGGCGCTCGCGTCGTTTATGCTCTTGTTTATGCTACTGTATAACGTTTGCTCACTACACTGAAAGACGGCTTGCGGTTGAAATTACTACTCTGAGGGTTAATTTAAATACACAACACCAGTAAATTTGTGCAGACTGAGTTTCGTTTCAATTCAACAGACTAATGTTTTCAATTTTACCATGGACCCTATTTACAATTTAAAAAAGTTTCTGTTGGCAGCCGGATTCGAACCAAGAACCTTGGGATCACCAGGCTCGCACGCTACCACTCGGCTATCGAACCGGTTGATATGGGAGGAAACAAAACGCACACAAGAATCGTTTGTCAGTCCATAATCGCGTTTTACCATGATAAATTTAACCTTCCAGGACGCGCGCCATCAAGCAACCGAAACTGCACCGCGCTCGCGCTGTATACGAGGTTTTTCGGTAGTGTTGTACTTTTTACAACAGCGCGCGCGCTGAAGGGTTAAAAACATTTTTGTGCTGGTCATAGGCGCCAACTTGTGACGTAGTTGGGGGGGCGAAGCTCTCCAAAATTGGACAATATACAATTTTTTTCAGCTCAATGCACTAGTTTTCACGTGAATATGCCTAAACAAGATGAATTGCGTCGATATTTTTCGAATTTCATTGATTTTGAGAGGCTTCGCCCCCCCAACTACGTCACAAGTTGGCGCGTATGGTGCTGGTCATTAATGCAAGCCGCCTTTCAGTCAGGCTTATTCTGCGCGGCGTGTGAGGTGAGACGAGTCGAATGAGGTGACAAAAGTCGACTCGCCCCATTTGATTTACATTAATCGTCTCACGTCACGTGAGACGAAACCATCTGTCTCAACTCACACGCCGCGCAGAATAAGCCTGTTTCGTGGCTATGGTTTTAAGTAATGGAATTTACTCTGTGTTGCAGATTTCTATGAATGAATTTGTGGAAAGCAAGTTGAATCCATAAGAAATCTGGATAACCGTGCTAGAGAAATAAGAGGGGGACGTCTGAAACTACAAATATTAGGTTTTATGGTTAGGGTTTTTGAATCGCTAAAAAACTTCTAAAAAATCAAAATTGCTACTTGGGTTTTCTGCAAGCCAACCATTCCAATAAGATTCTGAAAATATCAGGTTGACGTTGATGGTTCTGGTACTTAAAAATCATCCAGACATAAGGATTTCTCCAGAAATTGCGTCAGGAATTCTTCATTAAACTCTTTTAGAGGTACCTTTTGGAATATCTTCTAGTATTTCTCACAAGATTCCTTCCGTATTTTTCACGATTTTTTTTTCTTTGTATTTCTCGTTAAATTTTCCTCAAGATTTCACCCATTCTTGAAATCAGTTTTTTAGAATCCTCCACGATTCCTGAATTACTACCGATTTCGCATGGACCTTTTCACAGGGTTCTTGCAGAATTTCTCTCAAATGTATAATTCCCAGAGTCCCTCGCTAGATACCTCTCAGCGTTCTTCCAGCGGTTTCGCCTAGAAATGTGTGGTTATTTTTCCCCGAGCTTAACCCGGTATTTGAGATTCTCCCAGGATACTTCTCAGATATTGTCACGGGATTTCTCTTGGAGTTTATTCCGGGATTCGTATTGAACTATTTTACACAATTCCTTCCGGCGTTCCTCCCGGGATTTCTCCCAAAGATTTTCGAGGAAAAGCTTTACTCCAAAGTTACTCCCGAAATGTCTACAAGAGATTATTCTTAAAATCCCTCGCGGGATTTCTCTTGATGTTTTTTTCTGAAAGAACTCTCGAAGTTTCTCCCAGAACTTCCATTTGAAGATTCCTTCCGGCGTTGCTCTCGGGATGTCTCTCAGAGTTCATCAGGACTGATCCTGGACTTTCTCTCATGGTTTCTCCCAGGGTGTCATTCAACGTTCTTTGTAGGATTTCTGCTGAAAATATTGTTGATATATTTCAAGCAGTTCTTCTCTCATAGTTGTCTCCGAGTTTTCTTGCTACGATAATCCTGAGATTTCTCTTAGAGCTTTTCCCGATATCGCTGTGTGCTTCCTAGAATTCGATCCGAGAATTATCCCGGGATTTTTGTAATGTTCCTTTCGGGTTTTAATTTCTAATAGTTACTCTCGGGATAGCCTATGAAATTCGTTGTATGAGTCCCGTTGAATCTGGGAGAATTCTGGTGGAATCTCTCGACGAACTCCGATAATAACTATAAGAAAAAAATAACGAGAAGAACTTGGCAATTTTATTTTATTTATTTATTTATTTATTTTTTTTGGCAGAAATCCTTGAAAGAAATTCTGCAGAAGTCTCACAAAAATACTGAGAGAAACTGTTGGAAAATTCATTAAGGGAAACTTCTGAAGGAACTATGGGATAATTTGGTTGGGATCTTCGGAAGGAAACCCCCTGGTAACTCTGGAAACAATGCCAGAAAAGCCTGTGAAAAACTTATGCAGAAATTCTAAAAGGAACTTTGGTAGAAATTCCAACAACTTTCAGGAATCTTGGAAGGGACTATGGGAGCAAATCCGAGAAACCCTGAATAGATCTTTGGAAAAAAGCCTGGAAAAACCCAGTTAGAACTCAGACAAACCTCCAGGAAACTTACCCAGCCAACACATGATCGCATATGATGTTGATGCTTTTATCTGAATTGAACAGCTTCTATCTTGATTCAATAGTTTTTTCTTGGAATTCCAGGATTACATCCTGCATCCCTAGAAATAACCATTTCCCCTACCGGAAACCTTTGATTGTTTCCGATAAACCTGTTGCCGGCCCCATTTCGTATTTTTTTTTTCCAAATTGTTCTTTTGAAAATGTGAGGTTCGGCTTCGATGTATTATTATCCGTGCTCCAGAAGAAGCTGCGGTCTAAAAATATACATCCCCGTACCAAGTACATAATGCCAATAAGACCGACCAAGTAACATTTAGACGACCAATTAGTCTCGTAGAGGTTTTGAGAATGCTCGATGAAGACCAGCGTTTTTGAACGACGCTTGCTAAAGACGATCTTCAGCGGTATGCAGGGGAACGGTGCGTGGCGGAGAAGGATAAACCATGAACTCGCTCTACGGCGAACCCAGCATCCAGAAGATGACCAAAGCCGGAAGGATACAGTGAGCAGAGCATGCTGCAAGAATGCCGGACAAAACCCTGCAAAGTTAGTGTTCGCTACTGAACCGGTTGGCATAAAGACTGCGATGGGCAGACCAGGTTCAGTGTGATCTGGCGAGTATTGGGAGTGACCGAGGATGTAGAACGGCAGCCACGATCCGAGTATTGTGGCGTACTATTGTTGAATATGTCTTATCTTAATTGTGATGTTAGACAAATAAATGTAGGTATATGTAATTTTTCATCGCCTGAAACATCACTGCCGGCAGTAAAAATCACTAGTTTTGGAGAAGTTTTGGGGGAGTACAAACAATCAGACATTTGAATCACTCCAATCAAGTCATCCTTGCTCACTTCACTGGTCATTTGTTTGGAAACAACACATCAACCTCAAACGCACGAAAATGTCGCTCTTGCTGAAGTCGTCTGTCAACCTTTATAAACTTCACCCGAAAACCATCCAGCAGCAAGCCGCAAGAAGCTTCCTAACGAAGAAAAAGTGTCCCCCGAAAACCGAAGAGGAATCCCAATGTGGACGTGCAGCTGGTGCGTCTGGCCGAGTCAATGAAATCGCCGCCGGTTACAAGCTGCTCAAGGACAAACAGGCCCGGTTTCAAGTCAAGGACAATCTTCCGGTGTGGCTAAAGGGAGGACCAATGGACCGCATGCTGTATGTCTCGACGGTGGGACTGTCCGTCGTTGGGTTGGGCTGTTCTCTGGCGTTCATTTCGATGATGGCATTGAAATAGTTTAAACTGGCGGTTTTTTAATAAATTAACATTTCAATAAATTAATCTTACAAATCTAATTTCGTCTTATTTACTAATCCAAATCTAGTTGCTTCGCTAAGCGCTTGATTTCGTTATCCAGCGACTTGCTCTTGAGCTCGCAGATGTAGTTGTACCGGTTCGAGCAGTCCTGTCCGGAATATCCGTAAGTGTACAACCCTCCGTTGTAGGTCAGCTTCAAACACCGACCAGTTCCGGTAATTTCCAGGGTTGGTTCGCTCTGCTTCGGGGGTTTGTTAACGATTTTGTTGCCATCCCTGTTCGTTTCTGGCAGTTCCGTGGTTGTCGATGTGGTACTCGTCCCAGCCTTGGCACCCGTGGACATCGATGTCAGATTCGTATTAGGGTTCACCGGTTTGGCGGACTGAGTCCAGATCCAAAGCAGTCCCGGGTTCAGACCACCGAGCCAGAACTCTTTGCCGCGATTCTGCTGGTTGTTGAGGATGAATGCTACCACGTCCTGGAACTCGGTACTGGTTTCAAACTCTGCCAAATGTCCACCGTAGGACTTGCACAACGTGCTGGCCGATTTCCAGTTCAAGCCTCGATCGACACCGAAGTGGTAGCAGATGTCTTGCACTCGGGTGAAGTTGTCCGGACATGATTCTGAAAAGGTGAGAAAGTTATTAGACATCTATGATTGATCTTGATTACCAGCGCCACCTAGTGACAAAACAGCAAAATGATGCATAGCGTATTGCCAGAATTCTCTTGACCTCCTGAAGAACTTTGCTTTGGGTCCCGAGATAAAGCAGCCCAAATGTGCACTTAATAACTAACGTTAACTAGCCAATACTGCTTAGGAAGGAGCCTTACCCAGCTTCTGATTGTTCCCCGCCATCAGGTAGTAGATGATCTGCTCCGCCCGTCGCAATCGGTTCTCCATGTAATCCACTCGGTACACCAGCTTCTCAATTGCGCCCAACAGATACAGATCCGTTTCCGAGACCTCACGTGGCGAGGACAGAAGTTCCGTTGGGCTGGCTCCGCCGAAGTTCTGTCGCATGGGCGTAAACGAGCTTTGTGCCGAGGGAGGTGTAAGCTGGTTTTCCGCGTATCCCGACGGACCGATGACCTTTGCTGCGGGGGTGCCCATTTCGACGGCTTCACCGATCCTTTTGTTGATGTAGAAACTGGATGCCGGGATGTACTGATGGGTTTGGCCAATTCCTACCGGCGTGGGCTGCATTACCCGGGACTGTCGGGAGGAGGTGTTGAGTCTGGAAAACGGATTGTAAAAATTAGATTTGTATTTAATTTCAACCCTTTGGAGCCGGAGGGGTCCCCCAACATAGAAACGGCTATATAAATTCACACATTTAATAAAAATTGAACACTGTCTTCGGCAAAGTTGTTGCAAATTGAGTCCTCTATTAAGAAAAAAATGGTAATATTTGTAATTGAAACTTTCAGGCTTATTCTGCGCGGCGTGTGAGGTGAGACGGACGGTTTCGTATCACGTGACGTGAGACGACTAATGCAATTCAAATGGGATCGAGTCGACTTTTGTCACCTCATTCGACTTGTCTCACCTCACATGCCGCGCAGAATAAGCCTGTTCATTGACAACCTAGAACATCCTGAACACCATTGGAGAAACGAAATAATTGACATACATATTGTTCTAGAAGCTGTATTTGGATATGGATTACGTTCGTATATATTAATAAAACCTTTTATCAAAAATATCAAAAGGTGTTTTATATTCTGAGATATTCTAGGTGTTCCATATTCCCATAGTAAAATGCTTCAAATCTACAAGAATAATTTTATGTGTTTTCGCCATAAATAATAGCATTGCATAATCTGCTGGGATCTGTGAAGCTCTTGAAATATTGAATGTCTTTTATAGACACTATGGGGATATTCCAGATCTACACTCGCAACAGTAGCCATATCTGTTATACTGAATAACGTTGCATAATCAACCACGGTTACTGGGCCAATCTGAAGTCTACTAGATATTATTATAAACCTTCGGGACCTTCAGATTCGTCCAAGCTGTCACATAATACAGTCCTTCAAATCTACAAGAATGACTTTATGTGTTTTCGCCATTAATAATAGCATTGCATAATCTGCTGGGATCCGTGCATCTCTTGAAATCTAACATGTCATTTAGAGACACTATAGGGGTACAGTGGGGATTCGCTCGTTGGGTCACGATTGCGCCCCGATTAGCGAATCGTGTTCGTTCGTTGGGGCAACTGACAACTGATCAAAATGCTGTAGACACACGCAAGTAACGAGAAATATGTCACGAAACACTCACATACCTGCACAAACGTTCTGTATATAGGAGCTGCGATGCGACGGCGGTCAGACGTCAAACTCGTTTTGACATCGATTTTGACATTGACAGTGCTTTTTAGTTGGGGTTTGCCCCAACCAGTGAACATTCAACTATCGAGACAGCCCATCTATCGAGCCGCCAACGAACGAATCGGGACTGTATTCCAGGTCAGCCAAACTATCATGGAGTTCAGAACTTCGGGTCTACACTCGTAACAACAGCCATAACGTTATATAATCAACCGCGATTACTGGACCAACCTGAAGTCCACTAGATCAGGGGTTCTCAAACTTTTTCAGCCTGCGACCCACTTTTGATTGTTATTGAACTCGGCGACCCACCAGCACATATTTTCAAAATATACGTCATTTTAGAAAATTTATGTTGACTTTTTCGATAAACCTACGTTACATAACCTTAAATCTTTAAAATTTTAAGTTTTTTTAAATCTACTGTGTACTTTTTTTGGATACGTCAAAATAAAGTAAACGTGATCAGTTTCAGTATGTTCCTTGTTTTAAGAATTCAAAATGTTTGCAAGTTTCTGTTACAAACTCAACTAGTCTGGTTCATTTTAACATAAACATCACTTTTTTTTTGGAATTTCAATAAAGAACACATAAAAATTACACAGAGTCGTTAAAAATATAATGCCAGTGAAACGCATTGGGGAACTTTAAACGTGGCCTTCAAATGAAAAGCATTTTGTATCGTGATTAATAGGGCAAAAAAAATAAATCCTTCAAACAGATCGAGTTGTAAGTACTTTTCTATATATACGGTGTTAATTTAAACCACTTTTTTTAAACCTGTTCAGCTGTTTTGATTTCTGTAAAACATCAGATTATCAAAATTCATCCAATCAGAATTTTACAGAAGTTAAACTTTATCGAAAAAAAAAACAAAAAAACAGTGAACAACAAACGTTCGTTGGTTTCTTGTCGAAATTTGTTAAACTTTTGGTATTTCAAAAATTTTCTGGAATTTTTACTGCTGAACTTGATGTGTAAATTTAACGGAAAATGCTAACTGTAAACAACATCTTTAACCCATTTTTAGAGAACGCATAAAAGTTTGAATATTATTGGGGAAACCTTATTTCTAGAAATAACTCAGGCGATTCTACAAGACAGTATATGCAAATTTGAAAATGGCCAAAAAAGGTTTTGGGATAAGGTAATTTATACATTTTTATTATGATATCGACAAAGGTTTCGCGACCCAACAAAAATCAGCCCGCGACCCACCAGTGGGTCGCGACCCATAGTTTGAGAAACGCTGCACTAGATGTTATTGTAAATCTATGGGCCAATTAGGGTCGTGCAAACTGACAGCTCTTGACAGTAACAGTAGTTATTTTCACAATGAATTGTAACATTACACATTCAACTGTAATCCCCTTGGCATATTATGAGTCACTCCAAGATACTTTTGAGATAAGTATTCCAGATCAACCAAACTACTCCGGAGACCATGGGCTCAGGTCTACACTTTTGATAATAGTTTTTGCTACTACGTTAAGTAGTGTTACATAATAATAATAGTTATTTATAAAAGGTACGAATAAAATAAAAATTTGTTAAAAATGTAATCTTGAATCATTTAAAAATTAGTTGCAGTTTTTAAGCGCAATCAATGCAACGCTAAGCAAATATTGCATATTTCGCCTTTCCGAAGAACATAAAAACACAAAGCACGACGTTTTTGACAAAATTCACAACAAATCTTAACTTGGTTGCCAATATTGTTTAATTTTCACTGTTTGTTTAAATTTCTATTATAAGACTCACACATTTATCGAAACAAAACATACGAATCCAATTTGAATTGTCCAAGCGCAACTCCAATAAAGCGTTCCTGTGCCGTTTTGGAGAAACTTCTGGATACATTTTTGGAGAAACTCCAGGAAACATTATTGAAGAAAAATGTGAAGCAACTCTAAGCGAAAGAAACTAAGCGGAGAAACTCAAATCATCCTGGAGAAAATAAACCAGAAGAAACTCAATGAGAAAGTTGTGGCGATACTGGATGGAAATTATAGGAGCATCTCCTAGAAAAATATTCTGGTGCTTAAACAACTTTAGAATAAATTCCTCGAGCAACAAAAAGAGAATTTTCAGGAGTAACTACAAACAAGATTCCAAGATCAACTGCATCAAGACACAAAAAGTTGCCTAGAAAGCCTGAAGAAAATTTGAACAATAAATTTCAAGCAACTTATGCAGCAACTTTAGAAAATAATGTTGAAGAAACTTCCGAAAACAATTGTTAAAAATCTCATTTTTGAAGAAATTTAATGATGAAGTATTTCATCAACTTTAGCAGAGACTTATAGAAAGAATTTACTTAAATTTTCAAGAAACTCTTGGAAAATTTTCGAAAAAATTCGGAAGCTATTCTAGGAGAAATTCTTAGAAACGATTAATAAAAAAATCCTGAAGTAACTTCAGGTCAGTTCCAAAGGCAAATCTAAGAGGAATTCTTGGAGGTGTTCCAAGAGAATTTTAGAAAACTAAAAGAAACTTCAAGAAATTTCTTGAAAACCTTCTGGAGCAACTCCACAAGAAATTTCAGGAGAAAATACAGCAAACCTTTTTGGAGTGATTCAAAAGAAATTCCTGTAAAAGCTGCTTGACAAGTTCTTGAAGTGGCTTCAAGACAATTCTAGGGGCAACTTCTAAATTGTTTGTTTGTATTTCAATTTGAAGCTCAAACGATTTTCTCAACCAAACTTATGAATCTACATTGAACTCCATGAAGGGCAATAGATTATAAAGTTTGACCCTTACACAAGTTCTGAACAGTTCAGATTTTTAATAAATATGCTTTAGAATTGTTCTTTTTGTTGTTTTTGTGCATCGATGTCTTATGCGGCCCGCAGATCGATCCCGAATTGCAAATTTGGCCCGCAGTATCCTCCAGCCTGGGCACCACTGATTTAGATCATCAAAATCTTTCATGGAGTACACAACTTTATGTCTACACTTGCAATGCTAGCCTGCTACACTGAATTTATGTAACGAGTTGCAAAAAGTTGATTTTTTTCAGCACGAGTCGTACATTTATCCAACGAGGCTTGCCGAATTGGATAAATACGAAGAGTGCTGAAAAATCGAGTTTTGAAACGAGTTCCATACAAAATTTTATGCTATGTTTTTTTTCATAATGCAACCCATTTGAGTTGCATAATGTTCATAATGCAACTGAAATGAGTTGCATTATGAACATTATACAACTTTTTTTCATTATGCAACTCATTTCAGTTGCATAATGAACCAGTTCGGAAAAATTAGCCATTATGATACCAAAATGAGTTATATAAAATTTAAATTATGATGCTGAATTGCATAAAACATTTACTAATATTCTTCAATGACTAGTAGACTTTTATGGCACTCATTTTTTTTTTTTTTAATTTACATTCTTTGTAGTCATTGTGGATGATTGTTGATTCAGTTGTATTATAATATTTGTAATTGCTAAATAAATGAATTAGATACAATCAATACATTACCAACCATAGGTTGCATAACTCAAAACAGCAAGAAACGATATTATTACGAAATTATAGACTCCATGTTCCCAGCCTTTCGGTTCAGAAAGGGGTATGGGCGCGTTCTGCCAACTTGGTCGAGGCAGATTTCTTGTGAGAACAAGTTGCATACGGACATTCAAAAGTGCCTGAATGGAAGATGTTGCTTGTGATCACTTGAAGATCGGATGGAACATCATTATTTTTTTTAGAATATTCGCGTTCGTCTATTTGTTGCTCTTCGTGTTCGTATATTTTAAATTTAATCTTCAACTGAGTTTGATAAACGCTGTTAGCCAGCAGGGATGATCTTCTCATCTGTATCCGCGAACCATTCTGTATGGCTGTCGTGAAAGTATCACCAAAAGCGCTACTAACATTTCTTTTATATTTTCATGTATCTGAGTATTATGAGTGATAGCAGTGAGAAATGGAAGTAATGCAGTACGACGGTGGTGCGATGCTGGTTAAAATTATCGCTGGAGATCAGCAATGTCTAAGCCGTGCTCCGAAGTGTTAGGAACGGAAGCATGCATAAAGCACAATTCTACAAAATCCCGGGAAAAAAGTTGAAAGATCTTATTTCATGTGGAAATCCAGCGGTAGACAAGATGTGGATATGGAAGGATGTTCTTTGGAATATTGGAAGGACATTGTTAATGACAGAGCCGAATTTAAGAAGGTGACGAAGTGATTGTAGCAGGAGATGGTGAAGTTGGACTACGAAGACGATTTGCTAGAAACCACAGACAGCAAAATGACATAGGCTTATCGTACCTATTTCGATGGGGATGGGGATGGCGATGAGGAAGAAGCAGCATTCTAAGAACATAACCAAAATTTAACCATAACTATACCTCCCGAGCAGAAGGGAATAGCAACAGCATATTATATTGTGTTATTTTGGAAAAATAACTGAGTAACGGAAAGAGTTATTTTCATGTTATTTACATAACATATCCTGTTCTAAACTTGTCTGTCATAAGCGGCAAAATAACAAAAATTATAACAAAAAAAATTTCGTGGAAGACCTGTTTAATAACATGTTTTGTTAGTTTCAATAACAACTTAATAACAGCGATTTTTTTAAATATTTCAATAACAAATTTTGATATGAATAAGATATTGATAACAATCTGAAAACAAAATTTGCTTTTTTTTTCTGTTGCGGATAGGACCTCCTCCAAAGTCCCATATGAATTTAATGGAATACGCAACAATAGCATCTATTGTTAAATGTTTCATTCATAATTGGGACGCTATTGTTGTCGCAAGCGATTTATTATCGAAAACAGAGAGAAACAATAGTTTTCGTTTATTTTCCAAACAACTTAAGATGAAAAACTACCGACGTTTAGAAGCCCTTTATTAGGTGGTTCATTGTTTATAAGATTAATTTACATTATTACCTCATTGATTGACACATTTATCCAAGTGAATCTAAGTGGGAACGATGCAGTGAATTCAATGAAAATAAAATGTCTAAAAATAATAATCAATAGAGTTCTTCTTCTTGATGACTTATTTTTTTTACATTTTTGTCGAAAAGTGTTGTTCGTCCTTGAATTCCACCAGTTTATCCAAAACGTATCATAAAATGGCTACCACTCTATTACACTCTCTATATTCATATTCATACTTAACTGAAATTGGGACAAAAAAAACAGGTATACTTTTCAAAGTGCTTATAAAACAAAAGGCTGATAAGTTGGCTTTGTCACAGTTAAAACGTAATGTCAGAAAGAAGAGGAACTGATGACAAAATAATATTTTCTCTTACAGTTCCTCACGGAATGATGTGAACAACGAAAATCTCGAATGGTGTAGTTTTGATTGCAAAGCTAGTTATGTTGTAATATTAATGATCAAATGTTTGTACAGTCTCAATGACACAATAATAACTGAACTTGTGCTACAACAAAACATGTTATTGAAATGTAATTTAAAGAAAATATACCAAGAGCACGATCATAGCAAAATAAGATTGCCCAACAGAACATGTTATGGAACGGTGATGACTTAATAAGTTAATGATAACAAACCGAGATATAAAAACAGGTTTTGTGATTCCGTTGTTATTATTTTGATATTTTCCTCTGCTCGGGCTGCCACAAAAAAAACAACGTTAATCTTGTGGATGCTATCGACTGGTAATTTTGTACTTGGGGGTTTTCGGTGCAGTCTCCGGTGCAGTCAAAACGACATATATTTTCGATGCCCGACGTTTCGATGGACTATGCCATCTTTCTCAAAGGTTTGAAATGTCGTTCTTTGTCTGGTGGTATGAATTGCACATGAATTATAGTCAAATTTTGGACGGACTTCATCAATTTCTATTTTTGTAAGAAAAAACTGGGAAGTTTTGTATGGCGGGTCGATCAGAGTAGTCCCGCAGACTTTAGGATCTAAACTCCAAAACAGTTTGGATGGCCTAGGATATCCAGAAAAAATATTTTGCATCTTATCATATCATATATCGTTTCTACTATGTTCTAAAAAATTATAGTGGAGCTTCATCCATATTATAAATATTCATCAATAAGGTATTGTCCATTTAGAATCCGGACGCAGACAATCACTCATATCTCAGAGGTGGAATAACAAATAGAAAAGTTTGAGCCCTCAAAACAAGGTTAATTTATTTCAGTTTCATGGAAAAATATCATTTAAATTACTTAATTCAATTTTTCATACCGTCGATAGGGGTGACAATGGGTCTGGGAGTGAGATTGGGTCAAAACGGAGAAACATAAAATTTGAAATAGCTCATCAACTATGGCTAATTTATATTGAAAACTTTATATTATTTTAAAGAGGAGATGTTTTTACACGTCATGATGCAGAAAAAGTTGTTTTGCAATAATCGTTTTTGTTCAAATTGTGGCTAAACTTATATGATGAAACTACTAGTAAATCACTCTGAAAAAATTTCTCCTTCGCAATGTTTTACACAAGCACCTAACCATAAATTTTCTTATTAGTAGTTAGCTGTAGGTATTACCTGGTTGATGCAACGAAAAAGTGGGCTGTCAATGCACTTTTTATATAAAAATTCAATATTTTCGACCTTCTGTCTAAATATTAAAAATGGGGGTGAGATTGGGTCAAGCAAGTTATCGAGTGCACATAACCTTAACTAAAAATTCAACTTGTTATCCAATCCCCATTTGATGTGAAAGTGATGCCATGTTTACCGTATCTTCATAAAATTGCGCTTTTTTTCAAAAATATGTCGCAGAAGTGTCAAGCGAGTGTGTTCATACGTTTAGTGCCTAAAATCATTTATAACAATGAACATGGATATGTACAGCTCTTCTAATCATCATCTTACGTTTAGTGTACTGCAATATCGTAAGCTCACAAAATAGATTTAAAAACGTCCTTCTTCTCCACTCATTTTTGAAATTTTAAGGAAATATCCTGAAACTACCAGACAGTAGTAGGATTTAGGAAATACAGGGGCTATAAAACCGGTAACATAGTACAATGTCGGAAAGTGAATGAACATCGAATTTTGGTTGGTCAAACATTTCTCATGCAATCTTCCAATGCGTCCCTCCCTCATTGTAATCCCCCCTCCTCTCATGGAGGTTGAAACTTTAAATGAGGATGATTATGGTGCCTAAAAATGGCGATGCAACATACAAACGTTATTTTATCAAATTTCAACATTTTTTTTTCGGTTGTACTAGCCCTTTTAGGTGGATTCATCTTTTAAAATTACAAAAGTTTTTTTTAGTCATGGTTATATTGTTTTTTAAGTAGGCTTACTAGATATGATCAATAAAATTAACTTATATTCATAGATAGGCGATTTCGAATACGTTGACCCATTCTTACCCCCTCTAAGGGGTGAGATTGGGTCAATTTTCAATCATTTGTAGTTTAGTAGGCAATTCATATAATATAATACTTTCTTGCTAAACTATCAATACCACATAGAAGAGTATACATACCAAATAAAAAGTTATTCTGACTTCAATTGCATTTGTTATTTAACAAACAATCTCTGAGTATCCTTTTTTGACCCATTCTCACCCCCAACGACGGTACCTTTTCTCATTTTTTCCATGATAGCTTTCTTAAAATTCTGCACAATGGTAGTAAATTTTAGCAACAACCCCTTCGGCGTATTTATCTCACAATCAAGTAATCTCTGTAGAATTCTGAGATCCTCCACCAGTCTGATAAGGATTGCAAAGAAACTTTGCCAAACATTTCTCTTCTTGCGAAATTAAGGGCAATTCAGTGAATTCCAAAGAGGTGAAATTTGAGTGTTTTTTCGCTTATAAACACTATCCATCCGTGATGATACCACTGAACTTCTCCGGCTGTCGGGACAGCTCGCCAAAGTAGCTCAAACCTCTACAGATCCCTCGTGTGCATTTTTGAAAAGCAGCACGCGATTCTTGAGAATAGTCTCCTTGTACACATTTGGTGGCATTATCGTGATTTTAGGAGACGATGCCCAGAGCTCGCCAAATCTTGGAATTTGATGCAGATTTATCCATGAACACAAACTTCTATCTTCCGAGGACACTTCCTCATGGCATGGTTAATAACATCTGAGCACATCACACATAATGGTTTTGGAGATATTAACATTTTTCGCTACTGTCGCACCTGACCACGCCAAATTTTCAACGTGTTGTGCAAGATTTTTCTCCTTCTCTTGTCTTCAATCTGAAATAACTTTTCATTCGTTGCCAGAATTCTATAGCGATGCGTAAGCTAGAGATTCGCAACCACACGACAATACTGGTCCATTAAAAGATATTTATTAGCACTGCACACTAAGCTGAGAAGCAGGCTGATACAGGCCAGCAGGCAGACCCTGCTTTTACGATTGTCCAGCACGTGGAGTACCTGGCAATAACAGCGAAAATCAACAACTTTAATATTGTATAACACTTCGTATATCTATGGTGTTGTATAACACATCCAATAACCAACTGCTTCTGCAGAAATACAAGCAATTACAACTGGACCTTCTAGATTTCAACTTTGACAGGATCAACGTGTCTTCTGCACAGTGCACATGCAATCGGAAATCTAACAGGTCTGCGAACAAAGACTACACGAAACATTCAGCCTAACTGCTTCACGTAAACCCCCAACTGGCATTCCCGAAGCCTCCTCTACAATTGCCTTGTTCGTGACAGACTCTCCAGATAAAATTCAGGCTTTTGTGCGCGGCGTGTAAGGTGAGATGAGTCGAATGGTGTGACAAAAGTCGAATCGCCCCATTTGATTTACATTAGTCGTCTCACGTCACACGCCGCGCAGAATAAGCCTGATTATTAAGGCATGGACGTCGACAGCAAAAGCTTTCTCTGATCACGAAGTCATCTTCGCGTAAGAAAACCAACTCCGCAGAAACAGACCTTCAGAAACTTACGTAGAGTAGATCAACTTTACCACGCAACTTCAGCCACCAGGACAATCTCAAGCAACTTCTGCGCACAATCACGACAGCAGCATGCAGCGGAACAATAGTGCCTACCGGCGCGGCGGCGGTTCAAGTTCAGGCGCACTGATAAAGCTGACGGAGTAATCTACGAAATAGTAATCCACGCAACTGGAACGGATAGCATTCCTATAATATTCATCAAAATGCGATGCCCATTCATTCTTCCTCTCCCGGTAAATTTATATAACGCCATCATAGACAGACGCGCTTTCCAGCTGGATAAAAGAAAGCAATCGTTACACCAACACCGAAGGTAACCAGTCCGAGCGAACCATAAGACTTCAGGTCGATAAGCTTTCTTCCACCGGTTTTGAAAGTACTGGAGAAGATTCGTCTTCACCAGATCACCAAGTATCTTCAAACAGCAGATTGTGCATGAAATATACAGCAACTTCGATGGCAACAGCTGCATGGTACTCGTAGAGTTCTGCTTAGCCTTCAAGTGTGTAAGATACACGAAGCTCTTGCAGAAACTCTAAACTGAATTTCGATTTGAATTTTTGTATAGAGCTAGGCACAGTAGTATCTAACTATATACAAAAATTCAAATCAATCGGTTTGAAATTCACTTAGTTATAGCGCCAAGTGCCCAAAATAGGTACACCTGCCCAAATGGTACAAGACCCTTGTTACCGCAACCACTGTGCGGTGCAACAAATAGTCATATGTGTGAAGCAGACGGCTTATTCATGCGCACCGATACACCTTAGACAGATAGCCTGTGGGTAATATCAATAGAAACAGCCAGTTTGTACAGAGTCAGTTATTGCTATTCAATCAGTCAGAGTTTGTTGAATACGTACTAGGTACTCCTAGTTTTGTAAAAAAAAAACTCTGTAGTAAAGAGTTTAAATAATAATATTGATTGTAGCGCATGTTTGATAAGTTGATAGTACACAGAAATGTAAGTCGATTTATTCTTTTATACTTGTAAAATCTATTTATAATTAAATATTCTTGCAGCTTTGAAGCTGCACAGTTTGGCAACTAAAAGACTGTGTTTTTCTTCTCGCTTGCGCCAACAACCCTATTTATGAGATATAAAGGTATGCGCGGATGGTGTGATAAAATTGAAACAAGGCTATACCAGGTTTCTGGGACACTTCGGTTAACGTCAATGAAAAGATCGTGGGTAAAGGCCAACATATCTAAATATCATGGTAAGATATTCCCGCAAATGTCAATAACCAGATACACTAACATATCTGCGTTAGTTATGAAAAGTTTGTGATTTTACTCTAGAATGTCATTATTTCTGCAAAATTTGTAAAGATTTATTAGTTTGAACGTTTCTAAATGCTGTAAAACTATGTTTAGAATAAATTAAAGAAATGTTGTCATTGATTATCAAATGGCGATATTTTCTGATTAATTGCATGGATGTCACTTTTTATCTAGTGAGATGCCTTTTAATAATTGCTTCTATGATGTGAGAGCCTAATTTCTCATAAAAGTTTGCTAAATAGTGATGCGCCCATACAAATCTACACAAATTTCATAACTATTATTTGTTTTTTTTTCCTTTTCTCACTAATACATGAATAATAGTTGGAGTATATTACCTTGGTATTTAGATACGTTGGGTAAAGGCAGCGTCACCACTAGATGCATAAATTAGGATTTTTTTTAGTTCCTGAAATTTTCTGAACGACGAGAAAGATGTAAATAGATGTAAATAGATCTGAGAGTGGCATTTGGTCGAGTGTAGCGGTGCGGAACAACGTCAATAACAAACGAAAAGAACACGAAACACATAATCAGAGTGGTTACACATATGAAGCGGATCAGATATGGGCAATCTAATGGAGGAAAGGAATTCGAGCAAAGTGGAGTGGACGCCCGAATAAAAAATACAGTAGAAAAACCGAATGTTGTATTGTAACATTACTATTTAGAACCATATTGTTACAATAAACACCACTGTAAAAATAAAAAATACAAAAACAATAAGATGTAATGTTAGACACCATACAGTGAATTGTAAATGAGATTTTTACAATATACTATAGGGGTTGTTAAGTATCGTAACAATATAAAAAAATATTTTTCTCCGTATATATTTTTTTACAAAACCATACATTTTATTGTAAATAAATTGTTCGAAATACTGATACGTGGGCTTTAATATACCGTACATTGTATGGTACACGTATGGTTTCAAACAATAAAATGTACCGTAAATATATTGTTTTTAATTGTAATTTCACTACTGGTTATAAATTTAATCATGGTTTTGGAATGGTTCTCTTTTGTTATGTTGTATTGTTTTACATTAGATAAACCATATAATGTTGTATTATCTCGTCATGTTCCTTTGATAATGGCAGTTCTAGCCAAACTAACCTAAATTCGTCTAAGTCTGAGTAGCCTCTGATTGCATTAACAGTTGAAGCTTAAGCTCCCATGTCCCACCAGCCAGATAACCGGGTTTTGGAAACTAAGCATTATTTGTGGCAACACTTTGAGCGGCATGATGGAACTATGCCTAGCGCGCTAAGTGTTATTAGACCACAAATGTAGTTGCATGAAGTGGGTGACGAGGTACAAGGTGCTTAACCATTATTGCAATATTGAGGCTCCAATTTGACTGAACTATGAAATGTGTACATAACAACTCATGAAAAAACTGTCAAGTTCGATTCAACTATAAGTTAGGTTAAAAAGCGAAGACGAACTTATTTCAGAAGTCGTTTCAGTGTCCAGTCCAGTCCTTATGTTAAAAATGTCAAAGATAAATCGCATTTAATTCGGTTGTTGTACAAGGCAATTGCACATGAGAGAAGAAGAGAAAGAATAGTGTTGAACTCATCCACTGATTTACGGTAATCTGGCCTGCGTCTTTCCGGGTTGACCTACATTCGTATTCCTCTTATCGCACTCTACATACCTAGCCAACCATATCTCTTGGATATGCAGTCCTTAGGACACCTGGTTTACCACTTTATTTAAACATTTTATTGACTTTAAATAGATGTTTCAACTTATTCACTTTTTTCTCTTTCATTTCCTTTGCAACAAAAATGTCACGGACATCAACAAAACAAAGCACGGAAAAAATCATAAACTGACTAAAAAATTAAAAATGCACGGAAAAAGATTGTTTCGGAATAGTGAATAGTTCAAACGTAAGAAAAACAGTATAATATATTGTTACATAAAGATCGGATGTAAATGTATAATAGCTACCAATGTGCAAAGCTTTTAGTGAACCATTCCATTACAATACACTATATTGTAGCTGGTACACTGTATGGTACAGGAATGGTTTTCACCAAATACCCTATGGTTAGTTTTTATCCGGGCGTGTCCAAAGGATTGAATGGAACCGAAGCTTCCCGGGGACGACTCTACAGGCACAATACTTGGGCACGATCTACCCAACAATTGCAGGCACCGGATATACTGCTTCTTTTGTCAAGCCTGGGACAGAACACTTCAACCGTACATTCTCCAACACCTTCAATACGGACAGATGAAGTGTGCAAGAACTTCCTGGTTATCGGCACACACACAACGATAGAAAAGAAGAGCCTGCTGGTCTACGGGATGCAACAATGGAACCAGTTATTCCCGGAAATTAAGAAACGAATAACATTCAACGCTTTCAAACGTGCAGTAAAATCTCTTTACGATTGAATGATCGAATGAAAACTATAGCTAATAGATTAAACTTCCAATGTAGCTACTTAGTCCTAGTTTTTCTCTCTTTCACCTGATTTATAGTTTGAATAACTGCCAGGCTTAAGTATGATTACTACGTACTACGATACTATAAACTACTTTGTCCTAGTGGGGACGTTACACCAAGAAGAAGAAGAATAATTATCGAACCATCCCATTTAATTAAAAATTCAAACATACTTCATGTTTATATCCGTTTATGCCGAATTGCACGCAGTCAACTGCCCCAAAACTTACCCAAGAGTGTACTCCTCCAGCAGCGACGACCACATGCCGTCCGGGTCCGGTTCGGTCCACTGTGCCGGGCTGAGCTTAACAAAGGATTTCCTACCACCTTTTTCCACCACATAAATCCCATCGACGACGGTTGCAACCAACAGCTGCAGCGTGACAATCCAAACCGCCATCCACAGTACCAGTCCGCAGTTTAACCTCATTTTGCGCACCACGCCACAA
This sequence comes from Aedes albopictus, assembly GCF_035046485.1. Taxonomy (NCBI): domain Eukaryota; kingdom Metazoa; phylum Arthropoda; class Insecta; order Diptera; family Culicidae; genus Aedes; species Aedes albopictus. The sequence goes on along the minus strand of NC_085138.1, from coordinate 22,713,438 downwards.
CTACCGCCTCCGCCGCCACCACCACCACCACCGCTCGCCCTCATATTTCCGCGTAAGGCTTAACCGATCGAAAAAATTTCTCTTCGTCGATTTGTGCACAAGTCCGCTGCTGAGTCTAAACCTCTCCCTCGGCTGTTGTCGTTGTCTGCACTACCTAAAGAAAGCTCTCCAACGACGGCCTGCGAGAGCTTAGTCAGTCGGTCAGGTTTTCTACACTGTTAATACCAACTGCCTGATCGAACAAGAAGTCAGCCTTCAGCCCGGGGTTATGTTGTTCGTCACCGATATTCAATATTTAAATATTATCTCATCGCACTTTTCCCTTCATGTCACTTTCATTTGCTGCCAGCGAACGGAGTCACAAGCTTAGCCTTAGCGCCACTTCTGCTGCTGATGTTGCTATTAACTCACTTCGATTCGATTCGATACGCGCGCGGTTGCGATTATCAGACTTCAGGGCTGGAAGCGAGTCACTGATTTGAGATTTGTTTGGGAAAGCTCTTTTGGCAATTTCTTTGAAAATTGATTCATCAATTTTTTTTGGATTTTTTTCCAAAAACTTTTTTGACATTCTTTTTTTTGTAAATTGATTTGACTGGAATTATGTTTTCAGTTTATTTAGGTATAGTTTGATAGTTTTAATGGAATTCCTTGGGAAACTTTCCAACTCCCTTGGAAACTTCTCAGGCAATTCCTTTTGAAATTTCTTTGGCAATCTCTTGGGCAATTTTTCAGACAGATATTGCTTTAGAAATATCTTTCAGAATTTCTCCAGCATTTTTTTAGAAATCGTCAATTGCCAGTGCCTTCAACAGTTGAGTAATTCTCGCTGAGACCGGCCCACTATTTACACCTTGTCTTCAAACATGTTTAAGGTGGCGATTTTCTGGAAGTCCTCGCTAAAAAAATCAGGAAAATGCAATTTGGTTACTCAAATTGTTAGAGCCACAACAATTTTTGCAGACCCAGATTTTGGCCAAATGGTGGCTTATTTAAACCATTATAACTCGAAAGTTTTTCCTAAAACCACCTCAAAACAAATTGTTGTTGAAACGAGGAAAGATAGAGTTACTATTAACAATAATAAAAAAAAAATGGGTCGGCCATATTGATTTTGGCCGCCATCTTGGATTTTTATTCCAAAACATTTTTTTTACCATGATGGCAAACATCCATTTTCAATTTTTTTGCATCAATTGAAAGCTGAGACATGTATACATAACACAACAAAAAATTAAAGATGTCTTTTTCTTCTTTCAAAAGTTATCTGTCGTTTTGTAAACCATGCCTCTTTTGCGCACTGGGCCCGGTTACATAAATGAAGCGTTATTTCGCAGTGTTTACGAACACGAATTTAAAATCTGAACCCACTAATTCCCGAATAATCTCATCAAATTCAGATATTCATTAGTATTTCCAAATAATCACAATATCAGGGATTGGCGGCATGCACCGTGCGGTGTGAAAAAAGCGTGTGCTTCACACAATCGCAAGTGCTCGTCTCCCGTTTTGCCGAGAGACAAGAGACGTATGAGTGAGAGCTTTCGTAATTGTGCGAGAGACAATCGCAGCACTATAGCTCTACGGCGCAGGGAAGTAATGCACGGTGCTTGGGACTGCGCTTGTCTCCAAACAGAAAAAATCAATTAATAAATTAATTGAAGAGTTTGTGTTTTCGGCAAAGTTGTTAAGCTTGTCAAGGGTTGACAAGTGATTGGTCGTTTGATTCGAAATTTATCCAATTGTGCGTAGTATCAAGCCAAGTGCAAAGCACGGAGACAAGCACCGAGAGAGTGCATACGACAGAGCGTGAGAGACAGGAGAGCTCCAGCGCGCGGCAAAGTAAGCGAGCAACACACAACCGATTGCGCGTACTCGTCTCCTTCTAGTTTGTTGTGCTGTCTCGTAGCAGAGCGTGCGGCACGCAAAGAGTTTTGAGTCGCACCCTATCCCTGCACAATATTCGATGAATATTCTAAAAGTCTTCAAGAATCCTCAAGCATGCTCAGTGAACACAAGTATTCATCTGAATTTCCAGTTATCGTAAATCCGAGGAATACTCTAAAATTCTTGAAGAATCTCGAATAAGCTCAGCAAACTCAGATATTCATTAGAATTCCTAAATAATCACAAAATATCGAGGAATACTCTCCAACTCTTCAAGAATGCTCGAGAATGCTAAGGGAACTCATCTGATATTCATCTGAATTCTTCAGTTATAAAAACTCTATAAATACTCTAAAATTCTTCAAGAATCCTCGAGCAAGCTCAGCAGGCTCAAATATTCATTAAAATTCCTATATACCCAGGTAACCACTAAGCATTTGAATAAGCCGTGTATCAGCCCGTATCACGCATTTCAACTGCTTGCTGCCCTACATAAGCAGTTCGAATGCATAGCTGCCTTGAGTTAGCATAAGCTGTGCTGCTCAAAAGCATTCGGCTGTTAATTAGCATTTCAACTGCTTGAAGTGGTTTCACTTGGGAGCATACAGAATGCTTTTCAACTGCTCTTTAAATGCTAGGAGCAAAAAGGTTGAGAGATATGTTACGCATTTGGCAATACATTTTGTCTCTCTCTTACAAAGCCTATGCTTCTGTTTACAAATTTGTGTATCTTATTTGTTTCTTCATTTTCCCCTACTCATCCAAAAGCACCAAAGAAAACATTACTGCAGCTGGATTGGATTGGGAACTTGTCCATCAAAAAATCACCAATTATTTATCATTTCGTCGGAAAATATGTGCCGAATAGGTGGATGCTTTGGTGGATCATAGGATTGTTTGAAAGAGGGAAGAAACAATCTTATTCCACAGATATTTAAAAGGATCGTAATGCTCTACCACAATGAAATATCTCAATGAAAACAAGTTTTGGATGTTGAATCTGAAGCTGTTATCGAATCATTCTTTATATTGGCGACTAAATCAACGCACGCCACCGGGACAGCTTTAGCATCGTGGATCAGGAGCAACAGAATCCGAAGCAGATATGATTAATCAATCTCCGGATCGTAAGTTCAAACCTACATCACTACAAAAATCAGCAAAAAAGTACCACCTAGCACCGGCTGGAATATGGAAGGACGATGAAGCGGGGAAGCAGGCTGAGAGAACGAGAAGCAGACGTCAATCTATTTTTGTTTTTTTTTTTGCTCGACGAGGCGTTACGCTTCTTTGACATTTCGTCACGACGTTCCTGAAGGGATAGCACTAAGACAGCCCGTTATTTTGCCAAAACCTGCTGTGAGGTAGCACTATAGGCGCATATACGGCTAATTAGCATTAAACGCCTTGTCGTAAAGGCTACTATAATGCTGAAGGAATGCTATTTTAAATGCTTACTGGTTACTTGGGTAATCACAAACAATCGAAGAATATTCTCAAATTCTTCAAGAATCCTCGAATACGCTCTGCAAACTCAGATATTCTTTAGCATTCCTAAATAATCACAAAAAATCGAGAAATATTCCCAAATTCTTCAAGAATCCTACGTAAAATCGAGGAATACTCTAAAATTCTTCAAGAATCTCGAATAAGCTCAGCAAACTCAGATATTCATTAGAATTCCTAAATAATCACAAAATATCGAGGAATACTCTCCAACATACTGGAAAAACTTGTAATTAGAAGGTACGAAATGTTGCTAATTGGCAAATTGAGAGATGAAATTTGTGAAAAAAATCACATTCTGCCGTTCTGGTGGGATTCGAACCCACGACTCCGTATTCGCTAGACCGGCGCTTTAAACAACTAAGCCACAGAACAGGTAATGGTTCTGGGGAATAGAAAACCAAACTGACACCGAAGCCGCACCGTGAACACTCCTATTTCACAAACTCATCTCTCTTTTCGGCTTAGATGCCAATCCACAACACACTCCTGTTTGTGCCCACTGACTACAAGTGCGAGCGAATTATTTATATGAAGCCGAGACTTACTCTCGCACTCCGCATACCTAGCCACCAGGCAGTTTGCTTTGCTGATGTCTAATTAGTATGCGTCGTTTTTTCACAAATTTCATCTCACAATTTGCCAATTAGCAACATTTCGTGCCTTCTAATTACAAGTTTTTCTAGTATGTTTCAGACATACCAGCAAAATCTGGTAAAATGCAAGTAAAATGGGCAATATGCATCATAATACTCTCCAACTCTTCAAGAATCCTCGAGAAAGCTATTTAAGTGAACTCAGTTATTCATCTGAATTCTTCAGTTATCATAAAAACTCTATAAACACTCCAAAATTCTTCAAGAATCCTCGAGCAAGCTCAGCAGGCTCAAATATGTTTTCAAGAATTCCTTCTGCGATTTCTTCAACACTTCCTCCTGGAATTTCTTCAGGAACTCCTCTTGAAAATTCTTCAGGAATTCCTCCTGCGATTTCTACAGGAATTCTTTCTGGAATTCCTCCAGAGATTCCACCGGAAATTCCTGCAGGAATTTCTCTGGAATTCCTCTAGATATACCTTCAAGAACTCCTCCAGGAATTTCTCCAGGGGTTCCCCAGGAAATCCTTCAGAGATTACTCCGGGAATTCCCGCAACGATTCCGGCAGGAATATCTCCGGGAATTCCTCCAGAGATACCCTCCAGGAACTCATCTTTCGTAAGTAACGACCACCGAACAAACTGCGCCAAATTTGGGCCTATAAATCGCATAATAAATTAATTGACTCTATGAAAGCCTCACTAATAAAGAAATAACAATAATAAATTGACTCTCCCATGCAGGGATGCCAGATGATTTTTAGAAAAATCTGAATCATTCTTTCCAATAATTTGTATCCCAAACAAAATTTTAATGAAAAATCTGTATCTCATACAAAAATAAAATGGCCCCTCAAGCTTAAAAATCTGTATTTTATATAAAACGAAATCTGTACGGATGCTCAAAAATCTGTATAATACAGATAAATTTGTATGTATTGTAAAGTCGTGTATCTCGGATCTCCGAATGAATAACACGTTCGTGTACGCTCGGTGATAGTCAGAATTCAACTGCTTTATTTTGGTTTCTGTTTTCAACGTTAGTGTACATTAATAAGGTATATTATCACAAGGTCTATGTAACAAGAGGTATGCTGAAATCAAGATACATAATAATCAAGATTTATATAAAACATTATTGCACCGATACTACATTCCTCCCTTTCTTCGGTTTATTCAACATGACGTACTTCAAAATCTTTCAAATATAACGGTTTCTTAGATTCTCTTCGGGGCCTTAACTTCTTGTTATCTGATCCAGGCGTCGCGATCCACGGTGTGCTGCCTGTTCCGTGGATTTCAACATTGGTGTCACCAGAACGCGATTCATCAGTCTCCGAGTTTACAGTTGCCTCATTTCGCCTAGGTTCGCCACAGCTTAAGCTTCTTTGTTGTTCCGAACTGTCGTCTGCTGCTGTGACTAGTTTCTTCACGTGTGCCACATTCCTATGAACGGTTCTCCCCGATTGTGTCGACTGCAGTGTACAATCGGAGCCCCTGCGACCAATGACTTTATATTCTTCGGAATCGAATGTCGTCGAAAGATTATTGTCCTTTTGAACTCGTTTCAAAACAACTGTATCACCTACAGCGAGATCATCCACCTTTGCCATTCGCCGCTCATCCGCGTACTCCGCTTCCTTCATTTTCTTCACGTGATCACGATCCTGAACCTCCTCGAGTACCGTATTTCCCTTAAGCATGAGGCCAGGTAGTTTATCCTTCAGTCTCCTTCCAAACATCAACGAAGATGGTGCCACACCTGTCGTTGAATGAGGTGTCGAGTTGTGCATCAGCACAAAATTTCTGAGTTCCCACTTCCAATCCGAGTCTGCTGTCTCTTGGCTGATTTTCAAACGCTTACCGATTGATCGATTTATCCTCTCGACCTCGCCGTTTGCCTGTGGCCAGTACGGAGTAGTTCTCCTATGTTCGATGCCAAATTTATTGCAGAATTCCAGTAGTTCACTACTTATGAACTGAGGGCCATTGTCAGTTTTGATAGACTCCGGCATTCCGAAACGACAGAAGGTCTCGTGCAACGCCTTTATCGTCAAGCTAGCAGTAATCTGTTTCATGATGATTATTTCGGTAAATCGACTGAAATAGTCAATGACAACGAGAAGATTATGTCCAGATGGAAGAGGTCCGACGAAATCGATTGCCAGATCAGCCCAGGCTTTTTCAGGCATCTTGGTTCGACTTAATGGTTCCGGATGATCAGGAGTGGAAACCAACGTACATGCTTTGCACCGCTTTACGAATTCTTCAACCTGCTTATCTAACTGAGGCCACCAAACTTTTTGTCTCAGCCTCCTTTTCATCGCAACCATCCCTGGATGTGATTCGTGAGCGATTTCAAGTGTCTGTCTTTTTAATGATTCTGGAATAACCAATCTGTCACCCCTCAGCAATAAATTCTGTACCACACATAGCTCAGATGCAAATACTTTAAAGGCCTTAACCGATTCAGGCCAAATTCCGTTTTCCAGACTTTCAATAACTTGTTGCAAAATCTCATCTTTTAATGTTTCATCCGATACTTTTTGAACAGTAATGGCATCAGGGACATCGGCCACTGCCAATTGATAGATGCAACTCTCATCCTTGAAAGTGAGCTCTGTCGGTTTAGACACGGACAGTCGGGACAGAACATCCGCCAAATTGTTAGATCCTGGTTCATAAATCACGTCATAATCAAAAGTCTGCAGTCGCAGCACCCATCTCTCGATTCGCGCACATGGCTTAGTTCGTTCCTTGAACAGGAAATGCAGAGGTTTACAGTCGGTGATCAGCTTGAACTTCTTTCCCAGCAAGTAGAGTTGAAATTTTTCAACGCCCCAGACTAGAGCTAATGCTTCTCTTTCTGTTTGGAAGTATTTCCGTTCAGTGTCTGTCAATGCTTTGCTTGCGAAGGCAATGATTCTCTTCTGACCAGATTGGTCCTGTTGAAGGAGAACAGCTCCCAATCCCACCGGACTAGCATCAGTTACCACAATGCAGTGATCATCTGGGTCATAGTAGCCTAGAGATTTTGAGGTGCAAATCGCTGTTTTGATCTCCTCAAAAGCTTTCGAGTGCTCATCTTGCCAATCAAATTTTTCTCCAGTACGCAACAAACTCCGTAGAACTTCCGTTTTATCCGCCAAATAGGGAATGAATCGTCCGACATACGTAACCAAACCCAAAAAACTCCGCAGCTCGGATACGTTTACCGGTGTTCTGAACGATGCTATGGCAGCTACCTTGCTTTCCATTGGTCGTATACCCTCACTAGATAGCTCATGACCTACGAACTCAATTCGAGATACATTGAACCAGTGTCGCGAAGCATCAGCGTACAAGTCACAAGAAAGCTGATAAGCACCAAGCTTGTGTCACCCTGTCTCTGCGGTTTCTGATTTGCTCTCTCTACAGTCGCTAACACCAGAAAAGACAGAATCCCATCATAGTCACCCGGTCACCCTTGTTTTGCTACAATCATCCTGACTTGGATACGGCTCATGTGAGTGTCATGACTCTCTCCGTCGCCTCAAGCAGATGCACGCGCAACAGCATGTAAAACTATGCTTGTGTATTATCACAAGCACGGTACTACGTCATAAATCCTATTCGTTTTGCATAGCTCAGTTTAAACGCACACATTGAGCGCACCACGCAGTTCGCCCTGGCTACGGCAAACGCTCTCACTTCGCCCGTTATGCATCATTGCTCAGAGAGATTGATTTTCTCGCAACCCGCCTGAAGCATACTCAGCAACTGCTATCGCTGCAAAGCTGCGAAGGGGGGAACCCACAACATGTTTGTCATTCCAGGCGTGACACGCTAGCTGGTTCGTATCACCTTGGGAACGGTGACTCCAGAAAGCGGTTCAAGTGATTGTCTCGTGATGGTCGCGATTATTCGCAAGACTGCATTGAACACACATTTTTCCTCGTTCAACAGGATGCCGTATTCTTGAATACGCTCCATTAGCCGAGCCAACCTCTCATCGTGTTCTTTTTGTGTTCGCCCCGAAACCATCACATCGTCAAGATAAACGACAACTCCTTCTAATCCAGCAACAATCGACTCCATCACTTTCTGAAATAACTCGGGAGCGCAGCTTATTCCGAACATAAGACGTTTAAATCTGAACAGGCCCTGTTTCGCAATGAAAGTAGTGACTTCCCTTGAACGCTCAGCTATTTCCACTTGATGATACGCCTCCCTGACATCTAGCTTCGAAAAACGAATAGCTCCATTTATTCCGCCGAAGAGTTCCTCAACTATTGGCAGAGGATGAGTCTCTCGTAGAACAGCTTTATTGACTCTGCGCATATCAACACACAATCGAATCTCTCCATTATCCTTGAGAATCGGCACTATGGGGGACACCCAAGCTGATGGCTGGTCAACTTTCTCAATGATATCTCGATCCAGCAGGCTTTGAAGTTTTTCCGAAATTTTTGATTCCAAAGCAAATGGCGCACGTCTGTAAGGTTGTTGGACTGGTTTCACATTGGGATCAATAGGAATTTCCACCAATACTCCTTTGATCTTAGGAAATATTTCGCACGGTTGGACAGATCCTACGTTGTATCCAATTTTCAGCACCTTAAGCCTTTTCGCTGTCTCGTCTCCTATTTGTTTTGCCCTCGGGACGGAAACGAGATTGCGGATGAACGAACTGACGACGCGAATCTCCCGCGATACCAGAAGAACGATATCCTGAGGGTTGTTGTGAAATCTTCCGAGAAAACCTGTTTTGAGGATTGACCTGGTTGACCGTTTCCATCTGAGTTGTCCCTTTTTCCTTTTGGCCCATCTCCTTGCATTGAAGTTCCACATCCTCCATTGTCTTACCAATCACGACAATTTCCTCCAAAGCGCGGTCCCTTTCCAAGATTTTCTTCCGTAGAGCGGATGAAAGACATTTTTCAGCTATCTGATCTATGATCATACTATCCGCCACTGGAGTCCCTTCGAGATCGAAATCAAAACTTTACATTGGCTGACGAGGTGAAAACAAAGAGCGTGGCAATTTCGGTAGCGATCAATTTCACATTCAATCTTAGTGGAAAAAGCAATTGTAGGTTTTGTTTGGTTGGAGAAGTGTTTGAAAACTGCAGTAGGGTGCCTGTACCAGTTATGGAAACATTTGTTAATTTGGGTTCCACTTCGCACTATTTGCAAGCATTCCTTATAGGATTGGCCATAACTGGTACACTATGGCGAAATATGGGGCAAGGAAGCCGAAAAGTTAAGGAAAATGATTTATTTCTATCATAATTTGAGCAATTTGAGAAGTTTGAATTATTGCAACCATCTTTTGCGAACGTGATCTGTTGTTCACGATTTTTTTTTTCTTGTTGAGTTGCATCATTAAAGGTTGAAACTCAACTATGACGAATTTAAGGTACTATAGCCATAACTGGTACACTGAGCCTAATTAAAATACAATAGAAACTTTTCTGACCTTGTAAGGGGAAATGAGTCGAAATTGGAGTTATCTAAAATGTTGAGCTATTGTTTGGAATAATACACATAATCTATTTAAAATCATGTTGATATTGATGATAATGACCTGAGATGTTTATTGCTGCTATAGAGGTGACAGTTGATTTAATTCTGAATGATCGGGAGTGAAATGAGTTGTGAACTGGATTCACTCGCCATGGTTATGAAATGCTTATGTGGAACATTATAATAATTTGATGTGAAATGAGTCGAGAACTGGATTCATATCACAGGGTGGCCACCGAACCGGGAAAAACGGGAAAACCGGGAAAAAGACGGGAATTCGGAACGACCGGGAAAAAAGCGGGAAAAAGTCGGGAATTTGGATTGATTACCGGGAAAATTGTTGTTAAGAGTAACTTGATGTGCATATTTGAATGTTTACACCTCATCGAAAATCTGCAAAATCAAAGCCATACCAAAATTCTCCTGGGATACTTCTACGAAATTCCAAGGAATTCGCCTGTGCAATCACTTGGAATTTCCTTAAAACAGAACTTGGGATTCTCCAAGAAGTTTCTTCTAGAATTCCTCTAGGTTTTTGTACCGCTTGATTATCTCTTGGAATTCGATGAGATTTTTTCGAGGAAAGAGTTTCTTACATCTGAGATTTTTACAAAAGTTTATTTTTGGATTAACCCGTGTCCTTTCTTAATTTTTTTTTATTAAAGATAAGAAAATCATAACCACTAAACTGGTACAACCTATTGCAATTTATTAAAGAATTCCTTTTAAGATTCATCAAGATTTTCCTTCCGCAATTGTAACAGGTGTTGCTCCAATCTTCAAAATTTCCTACGGGAATTCTTCCCAGATTACTTTTTTTGGAATCCCTCCAGAAAAATTTTCCTTTTCTTCCTGGAGCTTCCTCTGGGGTTTCCCTAGAATTTTCTTCTGAAATTCCTCCGAAAGCTTTTTTAGAAATCAATCGGGAGTTCTTTCTGGGATTCATGACAGAGTTTCTTCTGGTATTTCTCCAGGATATCATTCTGTTACTCATCCATCTCCACGAGTTCTTTGCAAGATTTCTGCAGGAGTGCCTCTTGAAACTTTGATTTTGAAAACTTCCAAGAGGTTTTGCTGAATTTTATCTTTATTTTATATTTGCTTTTGAAATTTCTCCAGTATTTCTTACTGCGTTTCCTTTAAGAGTTCTTCTTGGGCACCCTTCAGGAGTTTGTTCAAAGATACCTCCAGGAGTTGCTTATGAAAGTTGCTTTTGGAGTTGCTCCAGGAGTTGCTTTTGGGCATCCTTCAGAAGCTCCCTCTGCAAATCACCCAGGAGTTCCTTCTGGATAATCTCCCAAAATTTCTTACAAAAACTTTACGATAGGTATTTCTGGAAATACTCCAGAATCCTGAAAATCAAACTACTGCGGGAGTTTTGTAATCGAGAACTCTTCCAAGAGTTCCTTGGGAAACCTTCTAGGCATGTGGGAGATTCTTTTGGGAATCCTTCAGGAGTTCCAGCAGAAATCCCTAGATCGAATTCATTATCCCAGACCAAAAGTTCTATTTTCTAATTGCCAACAGACTGACTAAAATCCTAAATTCCCTAAAGGAACCTCTTCCAGAATAAATCCATTAACCCTCGAGCGATCGCGCTGTTGTGTTTTGTACAACACGTTGAAAAAATCTCGCTTTTTGTGTTCAGTATTAGCGTGGTGCTGGCGGTGGTGGCCAACCGCGCTAGTTATGGACGGTTAAGGAATCCACAAAAGATATACAAGGTGGAATCGCTAACAGAAGTTACTGAAGAAATCTAAGATAGTATTTTCGAAGTAATCGAAAGATGAAATCTCGGACAAAACTTTGTAAGAATCTCCAGATGTAAGTTTTTGGTGGAATACTCAGTTGGACATCCTGGAGGAATCCCCGGAAAAAACACCAATGAAGTTGCGTTAGGGCACCTACGCTAATGAATAAAATTAAAAAAAAAATGGTTCGATTATCCTCCATGTCCCGGATAATCGAGCGCGACCTTTGCTGATTTTATATGCAGATCTTACCTATTATAGATCTGTCATTGTTAGCTAAGTACAAGAAAATAATGAGTGAGGGAAGGCTTGAATTATGCACTATTTGGAGCTGAATGAAAATATGTTGTAAGTAATTGAGTAGCATACGCCTTTTATGTTATGATTGGTAGTTACTTCCATGTTTTCCATAGATGCATTACATCAAGAATAATATTTAACTATAAATATCTAGTACATAGTATTCACAGGATTGCAAGTGCATTTCTACATGGTACTTATCATCCATATGATACGAATATTGGGCGTTACCTACTAAAAAAATGTGCATTTTAAAAACCGGGAAAATGTCAGAAATCGTACCGGGAAAACCGGGAAAAAGACGGGAATTTCAAAACTGATATTTAGTGGCCACCCTGATATCATTTACTGCTGCTAAACAAACGCAAATATTGTTTGGTTGAAGCGAGGTTTGCAATTATACAGTCAAACCTCCATGAGTCGGTGTTCTTTAACTCGATATCGACTCATGGAGGTAAATTTTTCGATACTGGAAAATAATTTCTGGGTTACTATGATGGGTAAAAAAAAAGCTTCCCAAAGGATTTTTGTTCCACTACTCGATATTTCCTGGAGACGATGGTCCCTTGAGTATCGACTCATGGAGGTTTTACTCTAGCTGAAATGAGTTGCGTTACAAGTGAAATGAGTTGAGAACTTAATTCACTAGGTTGATCTAGAATGAGGATGATAACATATGAGGGGGAGTGAAATGAGTTGTGAACTGGATTCACTCCGTGGGGTTGGAAAAAATGTTGAAGTCAAAGTTGTTGTTGAGTATTTTAATCTGATGTGAAATGAGTCGAGAACTGGATTCACATCATTTATACCGAAATAGAATAGTTTCAAATTGAAAAGTGAAATTAGTAGAGCACTGCGCTTATTTGAAAACGTAAGGCAAGAGATGGAGTTAGTAGATTGCTTGTTTTGTTTGTACCTGCATTAGTATTATCAAGTAAAACTTGGTATTTTTTTTTTAACATGTACGCGGCTGTAGTTATATGTGTTTGGTATGATGTGACATGTGATATTTTTATATGATTTCATTGCTGTTGCTGAGTAAAAATAGAAGGTTTGGAAGTGTCTTCGTTCATGTTTTCGTTCACAATGTACTTACTTTTGGACAAATCTTGTAGCAATTGTTTATTTCGTTTGGTTTTGGATCGTCGTCAATTATTTGTTGTTGTTTTTTAGGAACTGAGAGCAGGGGGGCAGCGAAAGCCAAAATCCCCGTAGCTCACAACAAAAACACGTCCAAAATTGTTTGTGCTGTAAATCGATGCATTACACAATTTCTTACTGATTTATTTGCTATCTTCGCGTTGTCGTGTAATTTCGAACGATTGCACGCTAAAATTTTGATAACCTTTTGCTAGTTTTACACGTTTTACTTAAGTAATAACTTATGGTAATGACTAATTCGCAAATGTCGTTCACATCCCAGATCTGTCAGAGTGCCCAAAAGTGTCAATTTCCCAAACATGTCAAATTCATGTGGACTACGGCTCATCTATTCGTGGTTGACGTCCGCGCTGCCCCGCTGACTGAGAGTTTAAACTATTTTTGTTCTTTACAATAGAGCCATAAAAATGCACTTTAGAAAATATAAAAAGAAAACACTAAAAAAAAACCAAAAGTAAACATGAACACTTCTGAACAAGCACTCATTTTGAAATATTTCCAAAGCAGATGGATTCCTTCAGACCAATCAAACCGTTTGATACGAAGACAGATCAGTCTCAACTCGCGACTGAATGGAGAAAATGGAAGCGCAGTTTGGAGTATTACTTAGCTGCAAGTGGCATTACCGGTCAACGCGAGAAGAGAAATCAACTCCTGCATCTTGGAGGGCCCGACCTCCAGGATATCTTCGATAATTTACCAGGTGTTCATGATGTTCCCCATGTTGCACCTGATCCGCCATTCTACGACGTGGCAATTTCGAAACTTGAAGCACATTTTCAGCCGTGTCGCAGACGCACATATGAGAGGCATGTCTTCCGTCAAATCGCACAGCAACCTGGAGAACGATTTGGAGACTTCGTGATGAAGCTGCGGGTTCAGGCAAGTGCTGTGATAGCCTCATTGGTAAAGGCGACTGAAAATTTACGATGGCAGGATTGGTGGTTCTAATCCCATCCTCGTCGCCAATGTAAAGTCGTGTATCTCGGATCTCCGAATGAATAACACGTTCGTGTACGCTCGGTGATAGTCAGAATTCAACTGCTTTATTTTGGTTTCTGTTTTCAACGTTAGTGTACATTAATAAGGTATATTATCACAAGGTCTATGTAACAAGAGGTATGCTGAAATCAAGATACATAATAATCAAGATTTATATAAAACATTATTGCACCGATACTACATGTATGGCTCCAGGAATACCCCCAGGTAATATTTTTCTATAATAAATGTAATTCATAATTATTATGCTAGGAAATGAGGATCCCTCATCAATTAATCCAGGGATTTCTTCAGCCATTTATTCTGGGATTCCTCCCAGAATTCCTACAGGAGTTCATCTAGGGATATCTGCAAGATTTTTTCCAATGATTCCTCCAGGAATTTCTCCAGTGATTCGTCTTGGAATTTCACCACGGATTGCTCCAGGTATTTCTCCAGAATTTGAACTAGGAATTCACCCAGGGATTCTTCCAGGAATTTATGGATCAATTTCTAAAGGGGTTCCTCGAAGAATCCCTAAAAGAATTCCTAGAGAAAATCTTGGAGAAATTCCTTCAAGAATTTATCCAGGCTTTCTTTCTAGAACTCCTCCAATTATTTTTTGAAGAATTCATGCAGGAATGCTTCCACGAGCTCCTTTAAAAATTTCTCCAGGCACGTCTCCATGAATACCTCCAGGAATTGCTCCAGAAATTCCTCCAAGAATCCCTTCAGAAATTCATCCAGGAATCTATTTAGACATTTCTGCAGGAATTCCTCCAGGGATTTCTCCAGGAATTCCTCTTGAGATTTTTCTTGGAATTCCTCCAGGAATTCTTCAAGGGGTTACTCCAGGGACTCCTCCAAGAGCTCCTTCAGAAATTCCTCCGGGAATTGTTCCAGAAATTTCTTCAAGAATTCCTTCAGGAATTCATCCAAGATTTATTTCAGACATTTTTACAGGAATTCCTCCAGAGATTTCTCCAGGAATTCCATCTGAGATTCTTCTTGAAATTTTTCCGGGAATTCTTCAAGGGGTTACTCCAGGCACTCCTCCAAGGATTCCTTCAGGAATACCTCCAGGCATTCCTGCAGGTATTCCTCAAGGAATTCCACAAGGATATTTTTCATAATGTTCTCAATGAATTCCTCTAGTAATTGTTCCAGCAATTCATCCAGGAATTCCTCTAGGGATCCCACCACGGATTTATTCAGAAGTTTCTCCAGGGATTCTTCCAGGGATTTCTTCAGGATTTCTTATATAGATTACTAAAGGGATTCTTCTAGGAATTCCACCATGGATTTCTTCTAAAATTCCTCCATTCCTGGAGATTAAATTATTATAATCTCTCGGAATAAAATTATTCAGGGTTTTCTTCAGAAATTTCAAAAATGCTTTCATCATCTTTTGCATGGTGGCACCTAAGAATTTGTTCAGAGATGCTTCCAGGAATTCTTGGAGGTTCTATTCTAAATAACTTCAAGGATTTCTAGAGATATTACTCCAGCGATTAGTATTGGAATTCTGTAAGATAATTTTACAGCGATGCATACATGAGGCAGGAAATACCCCAAGAGGCAGAACTCCAAAAATAATTTTCCAATTTTCTCCGAGAGCTTCCTTAGGAATTCATCCACGGATTTGTTCAGGAATTCATTCCTGATCTCTTTGAAATATACAGCTGCAGCTTCTGCAAAGAAATTCCTTCAGAAATTCGTTATGCGATTCATGAGATTCTTTTTTTCCAAGTTATCCATCTTGGAGTTTTTTCCAGGGATATTTTGAGGGTGTTCCTTTAGAAAGTGCATCAGAAGTTCTTTTGAAAACTTCATAAGGGGTTCCTTCAGGAATTCCCCTGGAAATGCCTCGATGGCTTCCTTCAAAAATTGTTTTAGGACTCATCTTAGTATTCCTTCTGGAATTTCATCAGGAATTTTCTTCTAAATTGGGTGAATGGATTTCTCTAGCAATTTTCCTCGGATTTTTTCCAAAAAGTTACCTAAAAAAATTCCAGAGATTCCTTCGGCAATCCTCTTCCGGAGGCTATATCTTGTGCTATATCAATAAATTGTTTTGTGGTGCACCCATAATAACACCAAATTATAACTCATGGCATACTTACTTTTATATATTTACCTTAATCTCATACTTCCCTTTCTGACTTCATTTTTTATAAAAATGTCTCGCTTTTTCGATGATCACGATGAGCGGATGATTCTCTGGTGATATATATAACAAATCCCTTAGCAATGACAACATTTTTGGTGGATTCATGCAGGGAACCTTTACTAACTAGCTCTTATTTTACCATGACAGGAAATAATTCATCACACATCTAGTCTGCAATCGGCCGAAGCATTACAATGACCTTTTTATGGAGTTTGCTACAAACTTTGAAATTTAGTCAACTGAGTACACGCCAAGATAGGCATCTACCAAAAAATAAGGAATACTTTAGAAAGCTTTGAGGAAAGGTCTGGCGAATGGGCAAGACCTTTCCTCAAAGCTTTCTAAAGTATTCCTTATTTTTTGGTAGATGCCTATCTTGGCGTGTACTCAGTTGACTAAATTTCAAAGTTTGTAGCAAACTCCATAAAAAGGTCATTGTAATGCTTCGGCCGATTGCAGACTAGATGTGTGATGAATTATTTCCTGTCATGGTAAAATAAGAGCTAGTTAGTAAAGGTTCCCTGATTTCAGCGCCCCTTCACTGGAACATCCACATGGATGAATTCCTGGGAAAGATATTTCCGAAAGTATCGCCTAAAAAATTTCAGAAACAATTAAAAAATCTCTATATATAAAAATGCAGTGGCATACGTGGGACCGCGCATAACTTGCGAACGGATGGTCCGATTTGGGTCGTTTGAGTTCTGTTCTGTTAGTTTTCACCCAAGGAAGGTTTATGAGACAAAAACATGAAAATTGAGAGTTTTTTTTTGAAAATTGGGTTTTCGTGCATTTTTAACGGGGACTTGGACTTGACTAGGGACTTGAAAAGTCAAAAAACGCAGTAGGCAAGACAAAGTTGCCGGGTACAGCTAGTAATTTATAAAATAATAACAAAATTCTGAATGAATTCCTGAAAGAAGTTTAAAAAAACAGGAATATTTTAAGAATGCATAGATGTATTTTCTGAACAAGCTGAAGAAATATCTGGAAACCCCGGGTGCAATACTTAACAAAACCTCTTGAGATATTTTTGGAAAAAAAAATCCTAGAGAAATTCCTCAATAATAATACTAAACATTTTTTTTTAAGAATTCCTTGAGGAATTCCTAGATGTACGCTTGAAGGAAACCCTGGAGGAATTTCTGAGAAAATACCCGGTGGAATTTCTGATGAAATTTCTGTGTGAATTTCTGCAGAAATCTCTGCAAGAATATCTTCCAGCGTTTCCGTAAGAATATAAGGATTCTTACGGAAACGCTGGAAGATATCCATGCAGAGATTTCTGCAGAAATTCACACAGAAATTTCATCAGAAATTCCACCGGGTATTTTCTCAGAGAGAATCTAAAAAAATCTGAAGAAATTCGTTAATGAATTTCTGGAACAATTTTTTTGAATGTTTTTTCGAAAGAAATTCTTGAAGTATTTTGTAAAGGGATCTATGCATGATTTTTGGAAAATTGTCTTGAGGAGTTTCTTTAGACCTGGATATTTTTTAAAAGTAAATCTACGAGGAGTTTCCAAAGGAGACTCTGAAAGGATTTCTTAAAGAATCCCTAGATTTTCTCAAGAACTCTGGGAGGAAAATCTTGAGATATTTGTGAAGAAATCATTAGTCGATTTTATAATAAAAGTCACGGGATTTTATCTAAAAGAATCCAACGAAAAAATTGGGAAGAACCCGTAGGGCAGTTTCTACAGGAATCCCTGCACTGCAGAGAATTCCCAAAGATCTCACATTTTTTTAAGAATCCCTGAAGGAATTTCTGAATAAATCCCAGGAAGGTTTTCTGACAGAAATTAAAAAGGTTTTCTGACAGAAAATGAATTCCTGGAGCAATTTTCAAAGCAAACTCCGGAGAAAGTTTTGGAATTAATCCTTGGAAGATCGTTTGTGACAATACTTAAAGGAACATCCGAATGATTTTTCGGAAAAAAATCAAGAAATCTTTTGAAAATAGGATTTTTTAAAGAAATCCCTGAGGAAATTTCTGTAGAAACTCATACACAACTTTCTTACATAACTCTTTGTGAAACTTCTGGGGGAATTCCTAGTGAATATTCTGAAGAAATTGGAAGTTGCTGTGGGAATTTCTGGCGAAATCCTTGCAAAAATTGCCAAAGTACCTCCAGTACAAATGTTTGAAGGAACTTTTGAAACATTTTCTGGAGAACTCTGGAATAGTTTCTGAAGGCATCACTGAAACTTTTATTAATCCTTTGGAGCTGGGGGGAGGGTCAATATGACCTTGACGATGAAATATCCAGAGAAATTTCTGAAGTGATCCCCGGACGAATTTCTCAAACAATCTTTGAAATGATTTGTGAATAGTTATGGAGGAAATAGTGTAGTAACTCATGCAAGATTTCGTAAAAGGAGTCTTTATGACACTTCTGAAGGAACACAGGGAAGATTTTCTGAAAAAATGATTTTATTTGGGAAGTTTTCTTCGGAGACTGTCTTAATAAAGCTGAAAATTCTGGGATATCTTCGATCTTATGTAAAATTTGATTTTATAGATATTTCGAAAATTGAAATGTACACTGTATCGAGGTATACACTTTACAAGAAAATTTATCACGTTTTGCATAGAAAATTTTGCTGGCTAACATCAGCAACACTGCTTAATCACTATTAGATCACACTTTTCAATCATCAAAATCACTAGACCGGTACCAGCCCTGTGCCTGACGCACAACCCGCCTTCAACAACAACCCAAGTCTAGTCCTGCGTCCAAAGCGTGTGGTTATTACTTAATACACGCAGCTGATCTAACCGGAATGTCCCACAGTCCAGCTAGACAAGTCTTCGGATGATATGGCGTGGCGTGGATCAAAGACCTTGTCCGGCGCGAATTACTTAATCTCTCGGATGACACATTCACCACGCGAGGGTGACACTCCGCACCGTTACTAGTGGAACACTTGCGCACCTTGACGACACTTGTGACGATGACGATTTGCGACGACGACGCGGCGAGTAGACGATACATCCGTTTCGGGTTCCGACGACCGTATACCTTGTCCCAACCGCAAGAAGCGCGAAAAATAAGCACACACGGCGCGTGTTCACTGCTCAATCGATCGAGCCCGTCTGCGAGAGAGTCCGTTCGGCGAAATGCATGGTGGTGGTTCCTGCAGCGCCAGTTCAGTTGGGTCCTACGCCGCCATGCCGCCATGTCGCCGTGTCATTTGGGGAGCCTAAGGGGTTGAGCTTGTTGGTTGGAGGAACCCGCTGTCGGTCGGTGCCGTGGGTAGGAAGTTTCTCGGAAGGTGTCAAAGAAAGTTGATTGATGTCATGCGGCGTCAGGTACGCCTCTGGATATTGTCATTTACACGTTCACCACCTCTAATCGAACGTGACTGTTCGTTAAAGCTATACCCGAGCCCGTGGAGCGTTGGAGTTGAGCCGGGAGAGAAAGAGCAGAAGAAAGGCTCGTATGAAAGAGGCAGAAATTTGCATCGATTGTTTTGATGAAAAAATATCACTTTCTTCCAGCTTGAATAACATGTTTTGTGTTCGATGAGCCACTCAAGTCAATTGGTCGCTAAATTTAGTAGCTAGCGTTTAGAGACAACCGATGCAATCTCGGCGATCTGCGTATATGGTTAGCGTGTGTGATTGCTACACGTTTTGCGGCAAAAAATAAACCGCTATTCAGGTGCTCTTTGCTTTACTTCATGAATTGATGGACGTGGGATTTTCCTATCAATACTATACACGCAGTCATGACGAGTCTGGTCAAACCATTTTTTATCTAAAATAATGCAGTGAGTTTGACCGGTGACCCAGATAACTGTGCAAGAAAATTGATATAAATCGAAGAGATGTTTTAGGTTAATAAGATAACTATGTCAGTATGTAACCTTACGTATTAAATAATAAGTGTATCAGTCCTGTTTGGCAAAAAGACGATAGACATATGAACTTTCAACATAAACTAGTATGATAAGGGCTTGACTTGTGTGCAATTTGCAAACATATGGACATCATCTTAAAATTGAAAAAAAAAATCTTAAAACGAATCAGTTATTAATTACTGCAACTATAAAACAAGAGAGAACAGCCTGAAAGCACCAATTAAAAAAAAAAAAAACAATTCAATTTACTTAGTACAAATGAAAAATTTGTTACTTTGAAAAAGATTGTGAACTAGTAGGGACGTGCAAATTCCTTTTAGTTTCACTACTTGATAAGCACAATGGCTCGTCCTTGTTTGAGGTTTCCCGCGTTATGACTGGAAGAGGCCACCGAGATGCTCAAATCTGCTGTGCACAACCGAAAATGTCTGCACGAAATGTTCCCGGAGGTTAGCCAGGTCCTATTATCAAAGTAAGTTACTGATGACGGCCCAGATAAACAGGAGTCGCATAAGGATGCGTAATGCGTGTGTATTATGTATCATTTTAAGGTACTATCGCATATATACACTCCGTTCAAAAGTTTGGGGTTACCCCCTCAAAAACATGTCATTTTTTTAGGCCCATATCTCCGCCAATTTGCGTCCGATTTCAAATCCTAGGTTTCATTCAAAAGATAATAAGTCAAAGAAACTTTGAACATGATTTAAAAGAAACTTTTTCAAAAAAAATTGTATGTAAACTTAACCCAAAGTTGCCAAATTTTCTAAAAAATGACTATAAACTTACGGCAGTGTCGCTGGAAGTTGGGTCGACCAAATTTTAAGATGAGAGCGGTAATACCCATTTTCTATTAGCTTTCAACTGCTTTTTACAGAACTTAGCTAAAAAATCTAGAAACAAAGTTATTAAGTAAATTAATCCTTGATGTCATCGACCAAAAGTTTGGGGTCACCCCTCAATGTGATGTATCGGCCAAAAGTTTGGGGTCACTTTCGTAAAACATGGAAAAGTGATTTGGTGATATCTTCGTCATCTATAGTTCAATTTTAATTATTTTTGGCTCATTTCAAAGATAATTAACTAAATTTACGTTTGATGTCTTCAACTTAACGTATTTAACGATTTTTGTATATACAAATGTTATGTAAAGTTAGCACATTTTACCACGCTTCAAAAAATGAGGCAACTTTACGTTAAGTTTTAGTATGTAAATTTCAACAAATATGTGTGGTTCAATGTCTATGCAGTAAGTATCATTCATTTTGTTTCAAATAAGCCAAGAAGAATTAAAATTGAATGAAAGATGACAAAGATATCAACAAATCACTTTTCCATGTTTTACGATAGTGACCCCAAACTTTTGGCCGATACAGCATTTTGAGGGGTGACCCCAAACTTTTGGTCGATGACATCAAGGATTAATTTACTTAATAACTTTTTTTCTAGATTTTTTAGCTAAGTTCTGTAAAAAGCAGTTGAAGGCTAATAGAAAATGGGTCATATTACCGCTCTCATCTTAAAATTTGGTCGACCCAACTTCCAGCGACACTGCCGTAAGTTTATATTCATTTTTTAGAAAATTTGGCAACTTTGGATTAAGTTTACATGCAATTTTTTTTGAAAAAGTTTCTTTTAAATCATGTTAAAAGTTTCTTTGACTTATTATCTTTTGAATGAAACCTAGGGTTTTGAAATCGGACGCAAATTGGCGGAGATATGGGCCTAAAAAAATGACATGTTTTTGAGGGGGTGACCCCAAACTTTTGAACGGGAGTGTATACGGCGGAGGGACATTTTTCATAGTATATGATGTTATGTTAAGAACTTTTTGCGATGTATCTGGTAAAGTATTATAAAACCACATATCAACTTTTAAAAGGTATGATTTCATCGTAGTAAATAATATATTGATATTTACTAGCGATGAACTTAACTTATTCGCACAAGCGTGCGAGGGAACTCACGTATTGTCAAACGCATAAATGTAAATATAAACTCGTTAAAGTGTGCACACAAACTCGCATAAGATAGAATCGACAGTCGCATAAGATGCTATTTTACGTCGCGATAGGCCACAAGGTACATTGCATAAGATATCGCTTCAAGTCGTATAGTGATATGTATTATTGTCCCGCCAATGCACGTATATCGCCTTCACTTTTGTACGCATAAGGCACTTTTGCAACATCTTATGCGATGTATCTTACTGCATTAAAGAACGTATAACACGATCATAAACTCCACTATACGTGTCAATTGGTTGTCTGGGGGTATACCGGTCTTGATTTCAAATTAGTAACGAAGACTGGCGCTCGAGCCTAGCTATTTAGCACTGTAGTTGGAGGTAATGCCAATGCAGAACCCGTAGCTTCCGGGAAGGTAAGCCCAGCTCCCTGGGTTAGTGGGTTGGTGTCAGGCCCTGCGAGCCAGCCGTAAAAAAGACTAGCACCGGAAAATCAACAAGAGAAGAATGCGAACCATGGCGGCAAATTGTTGATTCAGTATTATCATGAATTTGATGTGATCTAAATAAATGAAAATGAACTGAGATGGTACACGCTTAGGTAACTATGCACAAGTGAGCTGGTAGCGACGGCATTCTGTCCTCTTAGTAGGGTCGAGTAACACTGACCTGAAACGGTGGAGGGGTAATGTCAGCGCTGTCTTTCGTCCCAAAAAACCATTGCAGCGCCTTAAAGTGCGCTCCCGACCTGTATCCAACTTAGACAACTAACTGGGTGGAAGTAGGTTCAGATAAGTACTCCTGATTAGCGCTTATCCGGCTCTGAGCTCAGCCCCCATAGGTTGCCAACACTCGGGTGGCATCCCTGGTTGCATACAGTGTATCAATCAATTGTCCGTACAGCAATTTTTTGGTCAAAATAATTTTTCGTTCAAATGTTCATAACTTTTTTATACGTCAATCAAAAACGCTGAAATTTTTACCAATCATGAATCATATTTCAGTGCCGGATTTAGGCTTCGGGGGCCCGGGGCAAACCCTATAAAGTTGGGGGCCCAAACCAAAATTTTAAAGAAACAAACCATGCAATAAAATTTTTTAGACCTTTTTATTATTTTTTTTTTAATTTTGGCGCGTTAGGAAAACAATTCATAAACTTTGATAATGCCTAGTATATTGAATCGCTATTTTGAGATGTTATTGGACTTAAGGTTTCCAAAACTGTCCCAAATTCCCAAACCTTTCAATGTCTTCCCTTCTTTTTCTGATAATAACATTTGTCTTCAGCAGATGAGTATTAACACGGGCATTAGGTATTATTACAGACATACAGACGTAACACTCTTCAAAACGGTTTGGCACATGAATTTAACGATCAATTCAAATTTCATTTGACTTCCGCGATCGTTCCATCAGAGACGCTAGTGTTCGATCGCTTTAACGTTTGCCAGTGCACACGTTGCTGAATGATGCTAACGAAAATTACAGGCGATTTGTGTAGTAGTGTGCGTGTTAAACAAACATCAAATCGAAATTCATTATGGCCGACAGTGTCTCACGCGGATCTACCAACAGGTGGCAGTGTGCTCATGAAAAAAAAACAAAGGGCGATTTTTTTTTTTTTGATGAATTTCTTCTAAGAGTTACGTCTGTTTGTCTGTGGTATTATAGAAGCAGTTGTTTTCACGATAGAATCGTATGATCAATAAATATAATTCAGTAACAAATTTCGAAAACGATGTATAATCAATGCTACACCATTGATTATAAGTCGTTTTCAAAATTTGTTACTGAATTGATTGAATTGTGAACCTACAAGAAAAGTAAAAGTATTGTTTAAGAGATGTAAAAGTATTGTTTAAGTTACTCTCAAAACATTATCTTTCACGTACTCCATTTAGAGACGCTTTTGTGTAGCAATTTTAAGTCCCGCTGAAGTGTTTCTGCGAAATTCTATGTAAGAACTTTCAAGAGTTTCCAGAGAAAATTGCGTATACCAAAAATAAAAAAAATCCTAATAATATCTTATTATTGAAAACTGCACCCAAGAAGATTATTTAATTTTGGATTTTATTTATATTTAAGTGAAAATCACGATTAACATCCATAAAATAGTCTGGATACCCTTAAAGAACTCAATTATAGACATGCATAAAATATAATCGGCTATTGAAGTGTATTTTAAACTATTTCGTTGCAAAAAGTCTATAGTGTTTCGGAATTCTTGGGGCCCCCCTTACCGTGGGGGCCGAGGCACTTGCCCCCAATACCCACCCTCAAATCCGGGCCTGCATATATTGATGCTCCATTGGTAAAATTTTGAGCGAGATCGAATAAGTTTTCTGAAAGTTATAGAACTTTAAGAAAAACTTATAAGATTTTTGAACACATTTTTAAAACATTATACATTCAATTTTTTTTTTGTGTTACAGCTGATACCTAAGGCTTTCATATGCAGCTACTTTAGAGGTTTAATATTCACTACAAAAAATATGAAAAATGTGCTTATGCAGTTGCCGATATTTAAAAATTTATCATATTTTGCACATATAATCTGCCAAACGTTTTCCACCAATAAAAGTGCATTAACTGAATGAAAAATACATAGGACCTACTATTCATATGTAGTTTCATTTGAGGTTTTACATCCACTGCAAAAATATGAAAAATCTGTATATGTTCAGAGTGTCATTTGAAAATTTATCATATTTTGATCAATAAAAGTGCCAAGTGTTTTCAACGTTTTTAAACTCTCTTAATGTAATATTTTTATACTTGACCTACTAAACTTAGGTATACCCAACAAACATTTTTGCTGTATAACAGTGGAACAAACCACTCTTAAGCAAACTTTAGCTTAAGAAACTGTTATTTAGCTACTTCTGTTTCTTGGGTAAGCTGTATCACAAAAAAAAAAATGAAAAAGTTTCATCGAGTACATATTGAGATATAATGTTTTAAAAATGTGTTCAAAAATCTTACAAGTTTTACTAAAAGTTCTATAATTTTCATAAAACTTATTCGATCTCGCTCAAAATTTTACCACTGAAGCTTCGATATATGGTTTATGATTGATCAAAATTTCAGCGTATTTGATTGATGTATAAAAAAGTTATGATCATTTGAATGATAAAATATTTTGACCGAAAAATTGCTGTACGGACAATTGTTTGATACACTGTAGATAACCATCAGGATCATGGGCGACTACTTCATTGGCAGAGAGGGATATATATCACTGCGGCGCTCTAAATGGGACCCTACAGTAGAGTGAGATTTATTTTGCAAAATCTCTTCGGGATGTGTTTTCCCAAGTGGAAAGTGGAAAAATTAGCGATTTTGCAAAGGGTTTAAGTGGAATTTATGCTGGAGCCAACCTTCAAAAAACATTTCAAATTAATTTTTCCAGGAGGAATTCCGAAGAATTTTCAGTAGGAATTTGTGGAGGAATTCCAGAAGGAAACCTCGAGGATTCCCCAACAAAAAAAAATCCTGGAGGAATTCTTGTAGGGCCACCATGAGGAAATCGTGGAGATATGCTTGATTATAGTTCTAAAAAATTCCCAGAACTCTGCTTGCATGAACTCTGTGTAGTTTGGATTAATGGGTTGAGAGAACTGCTAGATAAACTACAGGTCTGTAACTTGAGTCTTGTACAAACAAACGGGAGCTCCGCGGAAGACGCTGCTGTCTGCTTTTACGTTACTGGAGAAGTGACGTCTAGTCGAGCGACTGGAACTCACTAGGCCTACTTGATCGCCTGCCTTGAGTCGGCTCAGACAGCAACATTAGGGGGCATCCATTTAGTACGTCACGCTAAAAATGGGAATTTTCAACCCCCCCTCCCCCCTTCGTACGGGTTTTTCCAATACTTAATGCATTGCTTGTCACACTTTTCAGAACCCCCCCTCCCCCCTCTAAGCGTGACGTACTTTATGGATGCCCCCTTATAATTTAAACTCAATATCATACAAACTCCTGTACGAATTCCTGGAAAAACTTCTGGAGATCTCTGACGTAACTCTTGGAGGCATCTCTGAATCCTGCTGGAAAAATCTCCGAAAGAACTCCGGGAGCTATCCCTAGAGAAACTTCTGAAGGAATTCCTGATGGAACTCATCGAGAAATCCCTGATGGAACTCCTGGATCAATCCCTGGATGAACTTCTGTAGGAATCCCTAATGAAACACCTGGGGACATCCCTAATCATCCTGGAACTTCTGGGGAAATCCCTGAAGGAACTTTTGGAACAATACCTGAAATTACTACTATACTTGAAATCTCCTAAGAAACTTCTAGACTATTTAATCCCTGAAGAAACTCCTGTAGGAATCCCTGGAAAATTTCCAGGGGAATCCTGAAGGCATCTCTGAATTCTTCTGGAAGAATCTCTGAAGAAACTTCTGAAAAGCACCTACAAGTGTCTGGCGGAAGAGATCTTTGGCGAGGGTTTCGAAGTGAGAACCCTAGACGAAATCACTGACGCAGAAGAGCTCGACACGGCAACAGGTGACCACCGCAGCCGTCCGGCTACTGAAAGGCCCAGCAGGAATCCAGGTGACCTTGGTACAGCTACCTGTGGCGGACGCTAACAACTCCGTTATAGTAGGGTAGCTCATGGTGGACGATATGCCCCCAGAGCTACACCAAGTCTGGAACCAGGACACAAGCCATGGGACCACAAAGGCCCTGACAGGAGCAGGCGTTGTAGGCGATGATTTGTTCTGGGAAATCTTCATTGTTTGGACGGGCTTCTATTGCTTAAAAAAGTTCTATTTGTGATTTTCCGTCGTTTTGATGGCAGGGCATGAATACAGTTCTCAAAAGAACCATATCCATTCAAACAATTAAGAATTAACATAACCGATATTGTGAAGTCCGTCACGGACATGTGTTAGTTTTAGTTTGTTTTCGATTTTTTTTTAGCTTTTTTTACAGGATTTATAACCCAGCTCATGTAATGTACTGCTAGCCAAAGTGCAGCATTTTGTCTTGGTTCGTTGCGGATATTCCAAAGTAGGATATCATCTATTCTTCTGTACTCGATTTTTAGCCTTGACCTAAGAATTTGAGTTACCCATTCTCTTGTCGACTTTCCTCTCTCACATTCGTACTTTCGCTGCGTTTCATCGCTCTTATTCATTCTATATTCTACTGGACAGAAAAAAAAGTACGCTGACAGAAAAAAGTACGGCTGATATTCATAGACAATGCTTGAGGGTGGAGTTGTGAATCTCAGCTTTTCAAATTTCCATTATCCAGTACAGAATAACTTTATACTTCTATTGTACCTACGTTCTTGAGTTTATAAGCGATTGTTTCAGGATAGAACTAAAAATCTATCATTCTGTTACTTTATTTATAACCGTGGCACAGATATTGTCTAAATTCGTGTATTAAGCGAGAGTTGACTACTGTATTTCTGCCGGTTTCCAGCGTCAGGATTCGGGAATAATAGTGCTGTCTGCTCAATTATGTCTTATACGTTGAAAACATCGTTGTTATTCCCTATCCATGGTTGGCATCAAGGTGATTCTCAGATATCCAATCCTCCCCCCTAACAAACACCATTTTCGTGCTGGTTGTGAAGATGCACAATGCTCTCGACCCATAGTAACAACAATCATCACACTCTATCATTCCTTACCCTTCCCAACTGATTGTAAGGAATTGGCATCCTTGCCCTCATTCATTTGGATCTAGTGCAATTTATACCTGTTCGGATCAATCACAGGGGAACAACCAGTCAGTCTAAGTTAAGTTACAATCATGAACATCAAACATTCAAGAGCAGTTTTTGTTTTTTCGAATAAAATTGCAGCTTTCACCATAAAAATGTATTCTCTGTATTCCTGATAAAGAATTGCATGCAGTAAATACATTTTCATGACCTATGTTTTGATTAAGAAGAAACTGCTTTTCAATTTTCGAAAAAAAAAATGTTACAATTGCTCTAACCTCAATTCCATCTAACTCTCAGAAAATCACCAGCATATAGACTATAGAGCTATTACAGATACGGATCTTGTAGGGAACAATATTTGCTTAATAAGTAATGAATGTCGACATGAGAATGGACCAAAAAGTACTTTAATATGCACAGTATCCTATGCTTAATTAAACGGGCATATTTAATTGATACCGCTCAATAAATTTAATTCGTTTCATTTCGGGCTATTCGTACGTATGCTACTCCAATTGCTGTGTCGGCACAGCTTTTTCCTACACCCAAGGTATGCATATAATATAGGGCACCAATTTCGGATAAGGAGAAAGTTAATCGATTTGGTTACTTCATCTCACTTGATTCGTTTTATTTATGATCGATTAGACCCATGCAAACAGCTTAGCTCGCACGTGCTCCTCATCACTACTCTTAAATATAAGTATCTACATCTTTTTCTATGTTCAATTACTTAAAAGCGAATATTTTTTCATAGTTGTCAAAAAATAAATCTCTTTTCAATCGAACCTCTCATTTCAGTTCGGCTAATTCTCGGTTATGATTAGACTTAAAATAGACATAACGGTAAAACCTAGTATCACTGCAATCAGCTGCAGAAGGCCGACATGGCGCAACCGCATTGCGGCGCGCTTGCTTCGCTCCCGAGGAAGCACCTCGCTGACGGTCACGTATAGCAGAGTGCCACCGGCCACTCCTTGCAGAACCGGTATCACCAACTCGTTGAACGTCTGTCCAATGTCGTCCAGGATCATCCCGACGCCGATGCCGGCCACCGAGCCCACCGCAAAGGTTAGGATCTGCAGAATGTGCGAACACCGGTGCCGGCTGCCATGGGAGCAGATTTCCACGCCCAGGCAGAATCCGACCACGTACTTGTGGGCACTGACGGCACCCAGCAGTAGTAGGACAGCCGGGGCCGTACTCTGCACGCCGATGGCGAGTCCCTCGAGTAATGAGTGCACTACCAGGGCTAGCAGTAAGCTGAATACCCCGGTCACCGGTTCGGACATGTCCCCGGTTATGATGACGGCCCTGGGGATGCTTTCGGTGGAATCGGACTGACAGGACATTCCGAGGGCTTGACTGCTCCCGGGTGCTTCGAAGTCCGACGATCGTTGTGGGATTTGGATCGTGCTGTCACTGGAATGGAAATAGAAGGTTCTGATAAGGTATTCAATGTTTTAGTAGGTATTCGAAAATTTAACAACAAAAAAAATATCGGGAAGCAAAAATCTTTTATCGGAAAAGCAGTAAACTATAATGTAAGGTTTTTTTTTATTAATATGTAGTAGAGGTTTTCAGCGGAAACTCCTCTAGCAATCTCTGAACTAACTCATGGAAGAATCCCTGAAGGAACTCCTATTCTAACTTCTGCGGGAACTGCTATACGAAGCCCTGAAAGAACTGCTGTAGGAATCATTGGTGGTTCAAGAATCGCTCTTAGAGAGATTCCTGCAGAAACTTTTGATGAAATCCCTGATTGAAATTTTAGAGGAATTCCAGAAAGAATCCCCGAGGGAAAAGTAGGTGGTATCCCCGAAGAAATTCCAGGAAGAATCCTCGAAAGAAATCCAGGAGGAATCCCCGAAATGATTCCAGCAGATACCCCAAAACAACTCCAGCGGGAATTAATAAAGGAATTCCAGGAGGAATCTCAAACGGATTTCTAGAACGAATCATCGAAGGATATCCAGGAATTCTAGGAGGAATCCCCGAAGAAATTCCAGGAGGAATCCTCAAAGGAATTCTAGGAAGAATCCCCGAACGAAGGAAACTTAGAAGGAATTCTAAGAGCAATCCGTGAAGGAATTCTAGGAAGAATCTACGAAAGAATTGTAGGAGGAATTCCCGAAAGAATCACAGGAGGAACCCCCGAAGGAATTCCAGGAGAAATCCTCGAAGGAATTCCAAGAAGAATCCACGAAAGAATTCTAGGAGGAATTCCAGGAGGAATTCCCGAAGGCAGTCCAGAACGTTTCCGCGAAGTAAGTTCAGGAGCAATCCCTGCAGGAATTCTAGGAGGAATCTCTGAATGATTTCCAGGCGGAGTCCTCGGAGGATTTTCAAGAAGAATCCTTGAAAGGATTTCAGTAGGAATCCTGGCGGATTT
Source organism: Aedes albopictus (assembly GCF_035046485.1). Lineage (NCBI taxonomy): Eukaryota > Metazoa > Arthropoda > Insecta > Diptera > Culicidae > Aedes > Aedes albopictus. The sequence continues at coordinate 22,683,677 of NC_085138.1, read as the reverse complement.
TCTGAAAGAAATAAAAGAGGAATTCTGGTAGGCACTCTATGGGAGATCTTTTGACGAAATCCTCGAGATATGCCTGATTATAGTCCTAAGCAAATTCTTGAAAGAACTGCTACAACAATCCCTTAAGAAACTTCTGAAGGAACTTCTGGAGAAATCTCTTATGTAACACCAGAAGGCATCCGAGGAATTCCACGGAGTCATGTCAGTCGATCCTGAGCGACCATTTCGAAAATATCTGAAACTTTGCACAGTTTTTCAATTTCATATAAATCGCCATTTTTTTATATTAAACCTTCATATTCACTCACGACTAACTTTTCAAAAGGGTGTATGCGAAAATAGTTCTAAAATATTCTAAAAGCTGTACAGCAAAAACGGATTGTTCGATTGTTATAAATTTTTCAGCAAAGTTAGATAACTAAATGATGATTCCTTAGAAAATATACACTGTAAAAAAATTATTTTTCTACTTTGAAAAAATATCATATTTTACTGAGGCTCAGTAAAACAACTGTCAAAATCGTATGGAAAAGGTAAACAATGCATTTTTGCTGAACGAGTTCGGTGCTCAGCAGTTTTAATCTCGTCAAAAAATTACCGAACTCGGTAATCAAAATTAAGTGTGTAGAGAACAGACTTTATGATCGGAAGAATGCGAGTAACTTCAACAACAACAAATGCATAAGAGGTACATACCACAGACAAACAGACGAAACGCCTAGAACAATTTTAGTGAAAATTCATCGCCCAGTTCACACTATCACCACCTGGTGGAAATGTTTCACGAAACACTGCGTTGTGCAATATCGTCATCAGAAGGCGCTAGTGTGAAACGTCAAACGCAAAGAAAAACGATGGGCGCCCTTCTTGTTATGAAAGCCACAACCAAGATTCAAAATGATCGTTGAAGGCGTGGTCAATGAAAATTTCGCCAGTGTTACGTTTGTTTGTCTGTATACATACCTGACAATGCTCACGAAAAAAACAAAAAAATACTACCGCTATGAATATTAAAAATTGTATAGTATTTTTTTTTCTTCAGCCACCAACACCAAACAAGTAAGTTAAAATTAATAAGTGATTTTGTTTATTATAATCTAACGAACAAGATGAACAGTCGCTTTCTCTAAGGTCTTCAACTCAACGCTCTCTTGTAGACCGTTTGATGAAAAAAAAATGTTCAAAAGAGTTACAAAATCTCACCGAAAGCACCATAGATAAACTGAAAGAGACTGGTTATGCCCAAATGTCCACATTGTGTACAAAATTACGCATTTGCACGTCCTGCCGTCTAGAATTTGACAAACGAGCCATCTGTATATCATCGGTAAAGCAGGGCGCAGGAAGTTCGAAAACGACAACAACTGAGAAATTGCCATCAGCGACATCTGTTTAAACAATTTAATTACGCCCCTTTTCAAAAATGCCCTGTAATATTCTTCAACATCTATACCCATTTCAATATTTTTAACGTTGCAAAACACGCTTTCAACATTCATCTTGAAGAAGAGGGAAAACACTTGTCCTCAAATGTAACAGCAAATTAATGAATAAACGACTAATGCGCGGAGGGCGTGATAAAATCGGAACATTACGGTACATAGTATATTATATTATATGTATATATAAAATATAATAAAAACAACTTGTTTTACTCACGCAAGGCCATTAACAATAAAATCAGCATCAAACTTCAATTTCCGGCCGAAATAATTTACACTAAAAAAAATTATTACTAAATGTGAAAATTGTGAAATGTTTGAATTGTCATAACTTTTTTGTTTATTTTCATGGTAGATTGCTAATACAATGGACCGTTTTCTCTAAAAAATTACGTTGGTAAAAAGATAGGGTTTTGAGATATTTGAGTTTTTGTGACAAAAATGATATTTTTTAATGTTAAAAAAGATTTTTTTCACAGTGTATATTTTCTTAGGAATCGCGATTTAGTTATCTAACTTTGCTGAACAATAAAATCAGCATCAAATCGCGATTCCCGGCCGAAATAATTTACACAGAAAAATTTTTTTTACTAAATGTAAAAATTGTGAAATTTTTGAAATGTTATAACTTTTTTGTTTATTAGTTTACCATCACCAAATTTTTATGGTAGATTGCTAATACAATGGACCGTTTTCCCTAAAAAATTCAAGTTGGTAAAAAGATAGGGTTTTGAGATATTTGAGTTTTTGTGACAAAAATGATGTTTTTCAATGATAAAATAGATTTTTTTTCACAGTGTATATTTTCTTAGAAATCACCATTTAGCTATCTAACTTTGCTGAAAAATTCATAACAATCGAACAATCCGTTTTTGCTGTGCATATTTTTGAATATTTTTGAACCATTTTCACATACACCCTTTTGAAAAGTTAGTCGTGGCTCTAAATAAAAATTTGATATCGAAAAATGGCGATTTAGATGGAACTGAAAAACTGTGCAAAGTTTCAGTTCAATAGAAAATCATGAATTAAAAATTTTCCTTAATTTTGATGCTGTTGCTTGGAATCGCTCATCCGTGAATGTTCCTCGAAAATATCTGAAAGGACTCCAGGAGCGATCTCTGGAAGAATCCCTAAAAGAACTGGTGAGTGGAAGAAGTGAACGTGTCCGTGTATTTTTTTAAATTCTACAGGAACCCCGAAGAAACTTCTGGCATAATCCCTAAATTCTCCTGGAGATAACCTTGAATCCTCCCGTAAGAATCTCTGAAGAATATCCAGGAGAGATCCCTAAAGGAACTCCTGGAGAGATCTCTGATGGAGCTTCTGGAGCAGTCCCTGAAGAAATTCAGGAGGAATCTCAGAAAAGAAGCATCTGCACGAATCCCAGAAATACCTAAAGTAATCTCTTAAGGAGTTTCTTTACTAATCTTTGAAGAAACTTGTAGAAAAATTCTGTAGCAGAACTGAGGGAATCCCTGGAGGAACTCCTAGATTAATTCCTGGAGGAACTCCTGTGGAAGAAACTTGTGGAGAAATTCCTGAAGGACCTCCGGAGGCTTCCCCGAATCTTTCTGAAAGAATCTCTAAAGGAAATTCTGAAAGAACATCTGAGGGAAGTCCTTATGGAATAGCTGGGAGAAATCCTAAAGGTATTCCTGATAAAACACTTAGAGGCATCCCTGAATTCTCCTGGAACTACTGGTGAGATCCCTGAAGCAACTCCTGGAGAGATTACTGAAGGATATTACTGGAGCAATACTACAGGAATTCTCGAAAGAATTCCTGAATCAATCCTTGAAGGAACTTCCCAAACAATACCTGAAGAAACTCCTGGAGAAATCCACGAAATAACTCCCCGAAGGAATCATATTAAGGATCTGCGAATAAATCACAGCAGGGATCCCAGGAGCTCCAGGAGAATTTTCTGGTAGAATTCCAGGAGGAATCCTTGAAGAAACTCCTGTAGAAATTACTGAATGAGTTTCTTGGGTAATCCCTGAAAGAATTCCAGGAGGGGTCCTTGAAGAAATTCGAGGAGCGATCCCAGAAGGAACCCTTGATAGAACTCCTGACGTGATCCCTGAAGGAACTTCTAGAGAGATCCCAAAAGGAGCACCAGAGGAAATCTCTGTTTGGAGTTTTGACAAAAATAAAAAAAAAGTATTGCTATTTTATCTTGTCCGACGTTTCGGTTCGTTTGGGACCTTCTTCTGAGACTTGAATTTCACAGATTTTTCGTCCAGTGTGGTTCTGTGGAAAGTGTAAACTATCAACCGACAACGGGTTCTTTCGGAAATACTTTAAGCGATTCTTAAAAAAAACAAAAGTTCCTCCAGAAATTTTTGAAAGGATGGCAAATCTTTAGTAATCAAGAAATTTCCCCGCTTGCACCACAGGTCCTGGCCCATGACAATTGTTCAAGGAATTCGTTAAAAAAATGGAAATTTCCCCAGAAATTTGGAAAATCTTTTTAGGATTTTTTTTAGTAATTATTTTTAAAAACTCTTTCATAAGTTCTTCCAATTCCGTTCCGGTATTTCTTCAGAAAGTCCACCAGATATTTACTCTTGAACTGCTCTTGAGATTCCATCGAAAATTCCCGTACGAATGTGTCCAGGAATTTCTCACGAGATTCTTGCATAATTACTTTGGATGATATAGGCAGGAATTTCTCTACAGATTCTTATTTTTTGAAAACAAAAAAAAACATCCTGTAGGAAGACCTTAACCCTTTGGAGCAGTAGGGGTCTTGTATGACCCCAACATAGAAACGGCTGTATAAATTCACACATTCGATAAAACAGATTACTGTCTGCGGCAAACTTGTTGCAATTTGAGTCCTTCATTAAGGAAAAAATGGAATCATTGGTATTTGAGACTTTATTGACAACCTAGAATATTTTGAACACCATGAAGTTTGGAGAAACGAAATAATTAAAGGGATATTCCAAGACAACCAAACTACCTTGGAGTTCAGAAGTTTAGGTCTACACTCGTAACAGTAGCCATATTTGTTATACTGAGTAACGTTGCATAATCAACCGCGGTTACTGGACTGATCTGAAGTTTTTGGATATAATTAAAAACCTTTGGCACATTCAGGGTCGTCCAAACTGTCGTGTAATGAAGTCCTTCAAATCTACAAGAATGAATGTTTTCGCCATAAATAATAGCATTGCATAGTCTGCTGGGATCTGTGGAGCTCTTGAAATGTCAAATGTCATTTCGAGACACTATAGGGATATTCCAGGTCAGCCAAACTACCTTGGAGTTCAGAACTTCAGGTCCACACTCGTAACAGTAGCCATATCTGTTGCACTGTGTAACGTTGCATAATCAACCGCAGTTACTGAAGCAATTTTAAGTCTACTTTTTTTTATTATAAACCTTTGGGACATTCAGGGTCGTCCAAACTGTTCTTTAATGAAGTCCTGCAAATCTACAATAAAAAAATATGTGTTTTCACCATAAAAAATAGCATAGCATAATCTGCAGAGATCCGTGAAGCTCTTGAAATCTCAAATGTCAATTCACTCGTGAATGCTGACATTGCCAATGGTGGTTACGTCAACTATGCGATCATGGGCAGTATTATACATTATTACGAACCTTTGGGACATTGAGGGTCGTCCAAACTATCCTGAAGTTAAGCTCTTGATAGTAACAGTAGGTATTCTCACAATGAACTTTAGACTGTAATCTGTTATTCCCCTGGCATATCATGAGTCATTTCAAAATAGTTTTGAGATATTCCAGATCAACAACACTATTCCTGAGACCATAGCTTCAGGTATACACCTGTGATAATAGCTTTTGCCACTACGTTAAGAAGTGATACATAATCCACCAAGGGCGTAGCCAGCTTTTCGGTCAGGGGGGGCAAGCACCCTTAGCACATTTGTGCCTATACTAGCTTCCATATTCATACGCAATACGATGAAATTGAATGTAATAACATTATATTCTAAAAGCGTTATTTAATCCTTCAGCAGTCACGCTGTTGTATTTTATACAATACATTAAAAAAATTCGCCTGATTTACATAAATCAACATGGTGCTGATAGCGGTGAGCAATTTCTGAAAGTATACCTAGAGGAATTCCTGTATGAATTGTGGGACGAATACCTAGAGAAATATCTGAAGAGATCTCCTAATTCTAGATAAATTTCAGAAGGATTCCTTGGAGGAAGTTCTGGAGAAATTCCTGGAGGAATTCTAGGAGGAATCCCTAGAAAAAAATCAGAAGCAATCTTCCTAGAATTCTTAGAGGAAATCATAGAGAAATTTCAGAAGGAATCCTTGGGGGAGTTCTTGGAGAAGTCCCTGAAGCAAATTCCTTGGAAAATCTCTAGAGATAGTCCTGGAGAAACTTCTGAACAAATTCCAGACGTAACTCTAGGAAGAATTGTTGAATAAGACCCAACAGGAAATCCTGGAGAAATTTCTTGGATGAATTCTTGGAGCAATCCCTGGAATTCTGGGAGAAATTGCTGGAGAAATTTCTGAAAATATCCCTTGGGAAATTTTAGGAGCATTTTCTAGAAGAACCCTTGGAGGAATTTCTGGAGGATTCCTTGGAGGATAATTACCTGGAGGAACCCCTGAAGCAATTCCTGGGCGAATCTATGAAGGAATTTCCGAAGGAATGTCTGGAGAAATCCCTGAAAAAATCCTGATAGTATTCATGGAGAGTTTCCTTAAAGAATCTCTGAAGAAATACCTTAAGGGTTTTCTAAAGCAATTCCTGGAGAAATTGCTGACATAATTTCTGAAGGATGTTCAGGAGCAATTCCTAGAGAATTTCCTGGAGAAATTCCTGAAAAAAATCCTGGGGTAATTCCTAAAGGTATTCCTGTGGGAATTGCTGGAGGAATCTCTAGAGAAATTCTTGGAAGAATTACTGGATGAATTTCTAGAAGAATCTCCAGAGAAATTCTGGGAGATTTCTACATCTGAAAAATCCCTTAGGAAATTTCTGAAGTGGAATTTCTGTAGGAATTCCTGGAGAAATCCTCGATGGAATTTCTGGAGAAATCCCAGCGGAAATCCTCGAAGAAATTTGTAGAGAAATCCCTGGAGAAATATCTGGGGGAATCCTTGAAAAATTTCTGAAGGTGTTCCAGGAATTTCACCACTTGGAAGAATTTCTGAAGAAATCCTTAGCGGATTTCCTGGAAGAATCCTTGGAGGAGCTTTTGGAGGATTTCCTGGAGGAATCTTCGAAGAACTTCCTGGAGGAATCCATGGGAAAATCCCTGGAAAAATCATGCAGGAATCTCTGGAGAAATTCATGGGAGGAATTTCTGGAGGAGTTCCTGGAGAAATTCATGGATAAAATCCTGGTGGAATGCCTAGAAGAATTCCTAGAGGTATTCCCGTGGTATTCCTGGAGGAATCTCTAGATAAATTCCTGGAGGAATACCTGGAGGAAACCCTGAACAAAAACTGAAGGCATTTCTGGATTTCTGGATTTTCCTGGAAGAATTTCTGAAGGAACCCCTAGAGGATTTACTGGAAAAATCCTTGGAGGAACTTCTGGAAAAATCCTGGGGAAATTCACGGAGAAATCTCTGGAGGAATCCCTGAATCGATTCAGAAGAATTTCTAAAAAAAATCCTTAAAAAAATTGCTGACATGATTTCTGAAGGATGTCCAGAAGCAATTCCTGGATCAATTCATTGAGAAATTACTGGACGAATTCCAGAAGAAATTCTTGGGGTAATTCCAGGAGAATTTCCTGGAGGAGTTCCTGGAAAAATTCCTGTATGAAATCCTGGAGGAATACCTGGAGGAATTCCTGGAGGTTTTTCTTTGAGAATCGCTGCCGGAATCTTTGTTGAAATTTTTGGAAGAATCTTTGAAGAAATTCTTGCAACAAGTACTAGATGAATTTCTGAGGGAAACTGGAGGAATCGCTGAAAAAAATTCTGGATAAATCTCTGCAAGAATCCAAGGAGGAATCCCTGGAAAATTTTCTGGAAGAATGCCTAGGAGAACTCCTGGTGGAATTCTTGGAGGATTTCCTGAAGTAATTCCTGGAGAAATCTTTGGATGAATTCATGTAGCAGTCTCTGAAAAAAAATCCCTGGAGGAATCCCTTGAAGATTTTCTGGATGAATTTCTGTATTAATTCCTGGTGGAATTCTCGGGAGAATCCCGGAAGCAATTACTAGAGGAATCTCTGGAGGAATGCCTGGAGAAAGTCCTGAAGGAATGCATTGAGGAAAACCAGGAGGATTTCTTGGAGGAATCTCTGAAAAAAAAATCTTGTAGGAATTCTTGGATGGATCGCTGGAGAATGTCCTAGAAGAATGCCTGAAGGAATTTCCAGAGGAACTCCTGAAGAAATCTCTAGAAGATTTTCTGGCGGAGTTTTTCGAGGAATCGCTAGATAAAATCCTGGAGGAATTTTTAGAGAAACCCCTGCAGGAATTCCCAGAGGAATCCCTGGGAAAAATCTTAGAAGAATTCCTGAAGAAATTTGTGGATGAATCTCTTCGTAGAGAAATACCAGGAATAATTCCTGAAGAAATCGCAGATGGAATTCTTGGAGAAATTCTGGAGGAATCCTTAGAAGAGAATGAATTCCTTAGGCAATTCCTAAACAGTTCCTGGAGGAAGTACTGAATTATTTCCTGGAGGAGTTCCTTAAAGCAGCGTTTCTCAAACAGTGGGTCGCGGGCTGATTTTTAGTGGGTCGCGAAGGTTTAGGCGTTATTGTAATAAATATCTTCCATAACTTGCTTAACTTATGTAGAAGAAATTTACAAAAATTCTCTTTAAAAATCGATAAAAAATTTTCTAGAAACCTGGCTCTTCTTAGATTTTTCCATACTTCTGTATTATGAGTCACATTCGAAGCAAATCGAGTATTAAAGCTATTCTGTATTCTAAAATCTGTTTTTAACGATGAAATTCATTATTAAAAGGTCTAAAATTCTGGGAATGTTTAAGAATTCTCCAAATTTTCTGTTCTTGAAGGATAAGTTCAAGTTAGATTGGTTCTTGTAGTTTACATTGAAGAGTAGTTTTTTATTGATAATTTCAGTATTTAGAATTACAAAAAGTCGGGATATCAAAAATCAGGCAGAAAATTAATGAATTTCGAAAACAAACCATCGACTTCTTGGTTATGTCTACGAAACATATGTATATTTATAAAGGCTTCGGTAAAGCTTACCTATAAAAAATAGCCAAAATCGAAAGAAAATTCTTATAGTTCTCCAGAAGGATTTAATTACAGTCAGGTAGCGTAAATGAAAACTCCATACAAAAAAAAAATCATCGTCTTATTTTTGCATGATTCGTCGAGAAATGATGAGACTTTTTTTACGCGGTTTTTCGAATTTTGAACTGAGTTTTTTTAAGCGGTGCGTATCCCCCGCGTAAAAAAAACCTGACTGTATTGCCATCATATCTTCGAAGTCTTTGTTGAAATTTTATATTTTCTTTATCCTTGAACATGTACCAAATTGCTAAAAATCTGTGGAGTTCCATAGTATTACATGGAGCAGAAAAGGTTAATTTTTCATTAGAAGCGTACCAGCTCATCTCAATGCCTGAAGGCACATGTTTTACAGAAGCATGTTTCTTGGGTATTTTAACCTTATTTAGATTATCATAAAACGAACCTTGTATATAAAAAAAAAACTTAAACTATCATGAAGTAAATGTTACGTAACTCAAGCTTATCGCAACCTTGAATTGGTCACTTTTAACCCATATAAGCTTATCTCACAACCATAGCGATAAAATGTAATTAGTCCTAATTTTCTAACATAACTTTTTTGTGGAAAAACTTGCTGGTGGGTCGCCAAATTCTATTTCAATTCAAAGTGAGTCGCAGTCTAGAAAAGTTTGAGAATCCCTGAAAGAATACAATGAGGAATTCCTGAAGGAATCTTAAGAAGAGTTCCTGGGAGAATCTTTGTAGGAATTGTTAAAATAAGTTGTTCCAGAAAGAATCACAGAAGGATTTCCCGAATTCAGCCCTCCAGAAAATCTTGGAGGAGTCCCTGGAAAATATCCTAGAGAAATGCCTGTAGGGATTAACGGAGGAATCTCTGGGAATACTCCTGGAGGAATTTATAGAAGAATTCCAGGAGGAGTTTCTGGAGGAATCTCTAGAGGCATTTCTGAAGGAATCCATGGATGATTTTTTAGACGAATCTCTGCAGCCATTCCTAAAGGAATCCCTGAAACAATTCCGGTAGAAATTCCTGTAAGAATCCCAGGAAGAATTCTTGAAGAAATTGCAGATGGAATCCTTTTAGAAATCCTGAAGGAATTAAAAGAAGATTCATTGGAGGGAATCCTTGAGGAATCCCTGTAGGAGCTCCTGAAGAAAGCCCATGAGGAATCCCGGAAGGAATTTCTAGAGGCATTCCTAAGGGAATCCCTAAACAGTCCCTGGAGGAACTACTGGATTAATTACTGGAGGAGTTCCTGAAACAATTCCAAGAGGAACTCCCTAAAATGTGTTCCTGAGGGAATCGTTGGAGGAATTTTTAAATAAACCGTGGAGTTGTTCCTGGAAGAAACACAGAAGAAATTCCCGGGAGAATCCCTGGAGGAATTCTTGAAGGAAAACATGGAGGAATTCCTGAAGAAAACCCATGAGGAGTCCCGCAAGCAATTCCATGAGGAAGTCCTTAGAAAATCCCAGGAAAACTTTCTTTAAAAAATCCTGGAACAATTTCTGTTGGAAAAAATATGGAGGAATCCATGTCTCCAATAATTTTTGGTCGAATTATTGTTAGATGCATGGATGGATTGCATGGATTCGAAAAAGATCAATCTGGAGTAATCTATGATGGAATCACTGAAGGAAGCTATGGAAAAAATCCTGTAGAAATTCGTCGATGCATCTTTGCAGTAGCATCTGTAAAAAAATCAGAAAAAATCGTGGGAGGAATTCTTGGTGCATTTCTTGGAACAAATCTTGAAACAATCACTATCGGAACCCTGCATGGACATCTTCCCATGGAAGAATTCACGAAGGAGAAACTCCTGGAGAAGTCCCTTGTAGAATTTCTGAAAGAATCCCTGAAGAAGTTTCTGAATAGATGCCTAAAGGAATTTCTGAAGGTGACTTTGAAAGTATTTGTAAGGAAATCCCAAGTATTTTGCTCTTAGCATGACGTTTGTTTGAATTGAATACTAGTGAAAATTCGTGTTGCAGTAGCACTCTATATCAGCATATGGTTCTACAAAGTCCTTCCTTTTCCCTACCGGGACCGATTCCGGCATATCTAGATTTGGCATGCTGTTTTTGTATTCCATAAATCTGGAGCAACATTTGAAAAGGGCCCTTGTGTCTTTTTTCGAAAACGCTCCGTAGGGCATAACAGCAGCCTGCCCACGCAAATGAACACCGTTATCCGTAAGATCGATGTTTGCTCTATCTGATAACGGTCTTAGTTTTTGTGAATAAGCTGATGGGGGCTCAGGAGCGACGTGTGAAGTCATTGTTTACCAATGCTTGTATGCCCTTTTCAAATGTTGCTCCAGAAATAAACATCACAAAATTTAGTTATTCAACCAAGCTTGTTATTTGGAAAAAAAATCTAAGATAAGAGAAAATCTCCAAGATCTCTTGGAGAAATACTTGGCGAAATCTCCTGTGGTTCTCGAGTAAAAAAGGTTTGATAATTGTGGATAAAAACCTCAAATATTAAAATATTAAAATGTTAGAATATTAAATTTTTGGGATATTTTTTCTGAAATTCTGAATAAATTTTGGTTAATCTTTGAGTTGGCTCGATATTAAAAAATAAATCTGGTGACCAGGGGGGGGGGGGGCATGCCCCCCCCCCCTTGTCCCCCTCTGGCTGCGCCCATGTAATCCACTATACTTACCAAAGCAGTTAGATGAACAATAAGCGTTATTATATATTTTTGGAATATTATGGGCTTCCTTGCTGTTACGAAGCTTAGCTGATAAAAACAACTCTCAGAAGACTTACTGGACATGATAGATTACAAATCGTAGCTTTTAATGAAATAAGTTACCGTTACACCCGTAGACTTAAGAATCTAAGCTCAAGAATAGTTTGGATGACCTAGGATATCCAGAAAAAAGATTCTGCATAATATTCTACCGTGTTTATGCTATTGACCAACAAAACTACAGAAAAACGTAGAAAAACTTGCATTGTGTCTTGTGTCACTTCAATTCAAAGAAAAGAGAGAGAGAGTCGCTGAAGAGAAATCTACCATGTTACTATCACTTTTATTCAATCTCAATCTAGAATTGCATTAAATTACTTGTTCATTAAGATTGTTATTTCTCATTGGTACTTCAAGTCAAGATATAAGATAACAAAAATTCTCTGTGGATGGAAAGCCCAGTGCACTGTGCGTAATAACCGCAAACCGAAAAATACTATGGTGGTCGACAACGATGTACGATTACGAACAAAAGGAAACATGCAATGCGTTGCCCAAGGAATGGATATATAAGCTGCATGATACGCCATCGATTGTTCATAAAGTTCAAACTAGACTGCGTTTGGTTGACTGCAATTTGAGTCTACTTATGCTTATTTTGAATTCGGTCTGTAGGTTGCGAGTAATATATTAGACAATGTCAGACAGGTAAGATGAGTCATGCACTACCTACTCTGGCGAGACAATATATGTCTATTAATTTTCTTTTTTTTTATTACAGGACGGCAACAAAAAAGGTTCCTCAAATCGAGAATCCGAACAAAAAGAATGTCTACAACGTGCTGCTGGTCGGAGAAACGGGATCGGGCAAGTCGACACTCATCAACTATTTGACCAACTACTTTCGCGGAGGAACACTGCACAATCTGAAGATTGCGATCCCTTCAAAGCACTATCCGGCTACGGAAGGCTTCGAGCACCAGGAAAATGATCTTCAAGATCCCACCAAAAGCAAAACCGGAAAATGTACGTTTTATAATTTCTCATTGAATGGCATAGACTACGCCTTCATTGATACCCCAGGCCTAAGTGACACAAGTGGACGGGATAAGGACGCTGAAAACATATTGAAAATCATGGAAGTTGCTGAGATGAGTGGGACGATTGCAGCCATTATGCTGGTTGTAAATGGAACTGTGGCTCGAACTACGTCGAACCTGAAAGACACTATCAGTATGATGAAAAGTTCTGTGCCAGATGTTCTGCTCAGCAACCTTGTGGTAGTTCTCACCAATTGCTCTGCAACCAGCGCCAATTTTCAATTTAGTGCATTAAACCCTTGGACAATTGTGGACAAAAATAGGTTTTACATGAACAACAGTGCTTTGAGTACTCCGAAGGAAAGTTGGATTGATGATGCAGAAAAATTTGATGAGATCGAGTATGGCTGGAAAAAGTCCATGAGGACAATAGATCAGATGATGAAGCAAATAACTCAGCTGGGTCATGTGGCATCTGACGCATTTGGAGAAATGCGCAAAAAGAAATCTGATATAAAATCGAAGCTCAATGCCCAAATAAACGATATGAGAAAGCTCTATGTATTACAAAATAAACTAACTGATCTACAGCATGCAGAAAACATTGCTTCTATTTCAGTTTCATCGTATTCAAATTACAAGGAAAATACCGCAGTAGAATATATGGATATGGAGTCCACTTCATATGTCAATGTGCTTTGTAAAAATCATCCTAACAATGTTTGCTGTCATGACTGTGACATTGGGTCATTTTGGCCATTGTCATTTTGTCAAGCCTTTGACTCAGCTATACATATTGCTATTGTTACATGTCGAAAATGTCGGTGCCTCATGTCGGATCATTTCAGAGCCCGATATAAACCAGTACAGAAAACTAAAACGGTCGAAGTGATACTGCAGGAAACTAAACAACGCTACGATGAAAGTAAACAACAGCAGGCTACAATTCAAAACCAAATAAGCAACCTCAGTGGTGATCTTGGCCTCCTGAAGAAAGATCTAGACACAAAAGCACTGAAAATTGTCGATAGCTGCAAGGAGCTTCAGCAAATATGTTCTCAGTTCAGTTTTACGGACGAGTTAGCAGGTACCATAGCCATAATGAAAACCGACGTTGGCTTTGTTACAAATACGGAAGTTAAAGCAGATGCTGTAGCGAGAATCGACAGAATTCAAAGTCTCACGGCATCACTCAACACGAAACCCGATGGAAGCCGTTAAACTCGAAGCGAAGTCGACAACAAGGATTCTCCCTTCTATAGTCTATACCTCCATGCCGACGGAATACTGCGATCCACCGTGAAATACAGCGAATTCGGTGAAGACAATTGCGATGAAATGGCTTTTCTGGTTTTTAATATAACTTTTACTGGAATACAAAACAATAATGATGTCATTTGTTATTTATTCACTCCCTTCCCAACCGACCGGATTCCTGAATAAATCTGTGGATGAAATTCCTTCACAAATTTCTAGGATTTTTTTTACTAAATCCTGGAGGAATTTCTAGAGGAACTCTTGGAGAAATCTCTGGATGAGTTCCTGGAAAAATTCTTGAAGTAATTCCTAGAGAATCTCTGGAGGAAATCCTGGAGAAACCACTAGAGGAATTCTTGGAGAAATCCTTGAAGGAATAATTGGAGGATTCCCGGATAGCATCCCTAGAAAAAATCCTGGACAAATGCCTGGAGTATTTCCTGGATAAATTTCTAGGGAAATCCCTGGATAAATCCGTGGAGGAATTCCTAAATAAATTCCTGCAGGAACTCCTGCAGGAATACCTGGAGGAATTCCAATAGAAATACCTGGAGAACTTACTACAGAAATTCCTGGATGAAGAAATCCCTGGGTGAATACCTGGATGATTCCCTAGAGGAATTCTGTGCGGAATCCCTGAAGAAATTTCTTAAGAAACCCTTTGAGAATATCCGGGAGACATTCCTAGATAAATTTCTGGGGAAACTCTCGGAATCCCTGGGGAATTCTTGGAAATTTCCCCGGAGAAATTTCTGGAGGAATCCCTCAAGCAATTTTTGGAGGAACCTCAGGAGGAATACCTGGAGGAACTTCTGGACAAATTCCTGGCGGAATCCGTGAAATAATTCCTGGAGGATTCTCTGGATGAATCCGTGAGGGAATACTGGAGGATTTCCTGAAGGATTCCGGAAGAAATTCCCAGAGAAATCTCAGGTGGAATTCATGCAGGAATCCCTGGAGGAGTGCTTGGAATAATTCCTGTATAAAATCCAGGAGTAATTTCTACAGAGGATTCCCTAGAAGAACCCCTGGAGAAATTCCTGGAGACATGGCTGTAAGAATTCTAAGAATTTTTGGACGAATCTCTAGAGAAATTCCATGAGAAATCTCCAGAGGAACTCCTGGAGGATTTTCTTGCACAATCACTGGAAAACTTGAAAGTAAAATCCCTGGAGGAATCCTTGAAAGAATACCTGGAGGAATCTCTGGAGAAATTCTTGAGAAATCTCCAAAGGAACTCCTGGAGGAATCCCTGCACTAATTCTACGAGGAATCCTTGGAGAAACATCTGGAGGATTTTCTTAAAGAATCACAGGATAACTTTCAGGAAGAATCCCTGGAGGAATTTCTGGAGAAATCCCTGAAAGCTTTCCTGGAGGAATACCTGGAAGAGTCCCTGGTGGAATTTCTAAGGAAAATCCTTGAGGTATCTCTGGAGGAATACTTGGAGGAATTCATAGAGGAATCTCAAGCGGATGTTTTAGAGGAATTCCTGGACGAATCCCTTAAGGAATTTTCAGAGGAATCCTGAAACAATTCCTGAAGGATTTTCTGGAGGAATCCCTTGAGTGATTCCCGGAGTAGTCCCAGGAAGAAATATTTAGATCAATTTCTGAGGGAATTTCAGAAGGAGTTTCTGAAAAATGTATTGGAGAAATCGCTGAAATTCTTGAGAAAATCCTGAAGGAATCCTAAAAAGAGTACGTAGAAGAACTCTTGGAGGAATCGCTGTAGCAGTTTTTGAAGGACTTGAGCGTAGAATATGCTTACGATAAAATACATATAAATAAAAACAAAAAAAAGTTACTGAAGGAGTCCCTGGAGGAGTTTCTGAAGAAACCCTAGGAGGAATCTCGGAAGCAATGCCAAGAAGAATTCCTAAGGGAATCTCTAAACAGTTCCTGGAGGAGTTTCTGAAAGAATTTCAGGAGTAATTCCTGGAGAAACCCCATGAGGAATACCGGAAGCATTACCATGAGGAGTTTCGTAGGGAGGTTTCCTAGCGAATTCCTGCAAGAATTTCTGTAGGAATCCTTACGAGAATTGCTCTGAGATTCCATCAGAATTTCTGCCTGGGATTCCTCCAGAAATTCCTTCCGTGATCTCTCTAGAAATTAATTTAGGAGTTCTTTCTGGGATACCTAAGGGAGTTCCCCCAGAGATTCTTCCAGGAGTTTATTTAGGATTGGTTCAGAACTTCCATCTGGTGTGCTTCCAGGAGTTTTCTCTGGGATTACTCCTGTAACTCCATACGAAATTCCTTCAGAGATTCCTTCCTGGAATTCTCTAGAAATTCATTCCTAGACTCCTCCACAATTTTCCTATGGAATTATTCTAGAATTTATTCCAGGGATTCCTTCACGGGTTTGAGTTTAAGATTTCTCCAGTAGTTTTTGCAATGTCTTCAGATTTTTTCTAGGAAGCAACTATTGAAAGAATCTCAGAAATCGCTCGTGTGCAAATTCTCTCCAAAACTGCTAAAGATATTCCTTAAGAAATTTTCGGAGGAATTTCATAAGCAACTTTAGAGCAAGTTTTGGAATACTTCCATAAAAAAATGGAATATTTTCATGGGAATTCCAGAATATGTAAGTTCCTGTTGGGGTCTCCAGTTAGCCAAGTTTTTTTTTTAGTTTTTATTAATGTGTATTTTAACTTAAGGTCTGAGGTCAAGCTCGTCCGTTAAAAATTTGAAATTACCACGTGTTGCCGTTGGAAAAGCACGTTTTAGCTCTCTCGGAGAGGCAATTGGTCCCGCCCGTTCGAGGTTGGCAGGGTGGCCAGAATTATTTTGAAATGAGTTTATGGTTAGTTTTGTGTAATATTCTAAACATTTGAATGTTTTTCCATAACATTTTTAGATTCTTTATACTCATGAAGAATCAAATGAGAAAAAATATTATTAGAATAAATATACTATTGAAAGATGCAACCTAACTAAATCGGTAAAAGCACGAGTATTTATCAAGACCATGTTGAGGTTTGGAATGAGTGTATGGTCCAATATCGCCAGAGATTTTCATTTTGTTCTCAGTTACCAAGTTTGTTTTGGCATGGGAATATGTAGTACAAGATTTGCACTGAGAAAGGAAATAATTGGAACAAATATAATATTTAATGAAAGATGTCAACATAACCGACTCAGTAAAAGTGCGGATATTCGTCAAGAATATACTGAAAGTGTCTGAGATCGATCAGTACATAAACTTCTTACATAAAATATCGTTGTTATCCAAGGAGAAAAGGAAAGCTTTCAGTTATTTGTTGTGCAATTGCTCATGAAACGCTAATCTGAGAAGCCTGTGAGTCCAAGTTGGGATGCTCCGAAGAAGTTGAATCAGAATATGTATAAGATGTTATATGCATTGATATACTTACATACTGGCAATAAAATGCATGACTAATACATAATAAGCAATGTTTATACTTGTAATGCTTGGCGTCTGAAAAAAATTCCACTATTGTTTCAACAAGCATTTTATTGTGATAACATTTATATCAAAACTATATGATTTCACTTCATGGAATCATAAATGTTGAGGCACATCAAACCCCTGTTATCTAATGATAGAAGCCGTACCATTGGCAACCATGAAAACGGTGATCCACACCGATCTCAATTTTATTTTTTCTCTCATATATACCAACGCAGCAGAAGAGAAAAAAAAATGACGCTCCCGGCTAAACCCAGGGGATGCACGCGAATGAGAGAACAATAGAGAACGGTATCAACAAATGCCGTCCTGGCAGGTTGGGTGCGTTTGGTAGCTGCTGAATTACCTAGTTGTTATGAAAATGATTTCGTGCTGTTCGAGCAAGTTGCTCGAATACTCCATCGATGATTAGAAGCAATGCATTGATTTGCATTCATTACACTGCATTTATTGCATGAATTTGCATGAAGAACTTAATAAAAAATTAAGAGAAAGTGAACTAAAACTTCACAATACCAAACACAAACAAATTTAACATTTTTTTTAAATTAAAATTCATATAACATATTTCATCGAAGTACATAGAGAAAATAAAAACTGCTCGAAAGCTCTATAGTCGTCTGTAAGTGCCAATTCTTAGGAAGGCTCCAAATTTCTTAATAATCTTATATGCCATACCCAGCGATTCTGGAAGGATCGGTGAATATTTCTTGATTCTTAGGAAAATTTGTAACATCTGAAGAATATTTCAGTTTTCTATGAAAATGGTTGAAGCATTTGTGAAAATTTCTTAGTTATTTTAGGTGGTTCGAAGGTTTTTGAAAAGTCAAGGAATAATGTTTGATTTTTAGAAATACTAGAAATTCCTCGCCCACATCTGGGTCGGCTAAGATTTATTTGAGGACATTCAAAAAGTCTAGGAAAAATCCTTAATTTTTTTTAAATACTTGGAATTCCTTGTCCACATCTAGGTCCGCTAAGGTAGCTCGAGGATTTCCGAAGAATCTATGTGAAATTTTTGAGTTTCAGACATAGTAGGAATTTCTTGTCCACATCTGGGTCCGCCCAGGTCGTTTTCACTCAGCAGTGATCCATTTTTTTTGGTACAAATTTATAACAGTTCCAAACATTTGGAACGGCTTAGTTCCACCAGTGATTGTCTCAAACACGATGTTTTGAAAGTGAAGGAGTTTGTCCTCGTAAATAAATCGAATTTACGAAGATCCTCTTGAAGACCATCGTAAAGATAGCTAATGGATATGGAAAGAATCTAGGGATTCTGAAAAAAAAAATCCTTCAAACGTTACCCCTGGAGTTTCTTTAGAAGTTTACTAGGAGGCTTTCTAAGAGTTCCTCTAGGCTGTCCTCCAAGAGTTTTTCCGGGAATCCTTTTAGAAGTTTCTTCAAGAATTCGTCAGGAGTTCCTCCGGGAATTTCTCTAGAAGTTCCTGCAGGAATTCCTCTAGGGAGTCCTCCAGGAATTCCTTGAGAAGTTCCTCCGGAAATTCCTCAAGAAGTTCCTCCAAAATATCCTCTAGGATCTCCTCTAGGAGTTCTTCTAGAAGATCCTCCGGGGATTTCTCTAGGCGGTCCTTTGGGGATCCTCTGGGAGTAGTTTTATTGGGAATTTTCTTGTGGGATTTTTTTCTACAAGTTCCTCCGGGAAATCCTCTAAGAGTTCCTCCAAAAAATCCTCCAGAAGAACCCCCAGGTATTCCTCTAAAGGTGCCTTCAGGAATTTCTTTAGTAGTCCCTCCGGAAATTTCTCAAGAAGTTTCAAAGGATTTTTTTTTCTAGGTTTCCTCTATGATCTCCTCCAGGAGTTCCCCTCAGAATTCTTCCAGAAGTTCTTCTACAAATTCCTCTAGCAGTTCCCCCGGGAATTCCTCTTAGAATTCCTTCAGGAATTTCTTTACGAGTTCCTCTAGAAGTTACTACGGGAATTCTCGTAGGATTTCCAATGGGATTTTTTCCTTGGAGTTTCTCCAGGAATTCATTTAGTTCCTTCGAAAATTCCTATAGGAGTTCTCCGATAATTCCTCAAGAGGTTCCTCCGGAAATTTCTCCAGAAATTCCTCCGGATTTCCTCTAGGAGTATTCCTAGGAATTTCTCTGGGAGTTCCTGCAGGAATTCCCCTGGGAGTTGCTTCGGGAATTCCTCGAGTGGTTAATCCACGAATTCCTCTAGGCAGTCCTGCGGGAATTCCTCTAGGTGTTCCAGGAGGGTTTTTGTTTCTAGAAGTCTCTCCGGGAATTCTTCTAGGAGGTCCTCCAAAAATTCCTCTAGGAGTACCTCCAGAAATTTCTCTAGGAGTCCCCCGGAAATTTCTTTAGGAATCCGTCCGGGAATTCCTCTAGGTTGTCCTCTATGAATTCCTCTAGGAGTTCCTCCGGGGATTCTTTTAGAAGTTGCTTCAAGAATTCTTCAGGAGTTCCTCCGGGAATTAATCCAGAAACTCCTGCAGGAATTTCTCTGAAAGGTCCTCCGGTTATTCCTTGAGAAATTCCTCCGGAAATTCCTCAAGAAGTTCCTCCAAAAAATCCTCAAGGATCTCTCTGAAAGTTCCTCTAGGAGTTCCTCCGGGAATTTCTCTAGAAGATTCAATTTTATTTTCCTACGAGTTCCGCCAGGATGTTCTCCAGGAGTTCCTCCGGGAATTCCTCCAGAAGTTTCTCTAAAATTTCCTCTAACAGTTCCCCTGGGAATTCCTCAAGAAATTCCTCCAGGAGTTTTTTCTAGGAGTTTCTCTAGAAGTTCCTACGGGAATTCTTCTACGAGTTCTAATGGAATTTTTTGTAGGAATTCTTCCGGAAATTCCTTTAGGAGTTCCTCCTAGAATTCCTCAAGGAGTTCCTCCGGAAATTTCTCCAAGAACTCCTCCAGGTGATTGTCTAGGAGTACCCCTAAAAATTTCTCTGGGAGTTCCTCCGAAAATTCCTCTTGGAATTCCTCCAGGAATTCCTCTAGAAGCACCCCCAGGAATTTCTCTAGAAGTTTTTCCGGAAATTCCCCTAGGAGTTCTCCGCGAATTCCTCTAGGCGGTCCTCCGGGAATTCCTCTAGGTATTTCAAGAGGGTTTTGTTTCTAGAAGTCTCTCCGGGCATTCTTCTAGGAGTTCTTCCGGGAGTTCCTCTAGGAGTTCCTCCGGGAATTTCAATGGGAGTTTCTCTAGGAATTTCGCTAGGAGTCCCACCGGGAATTTCTATAAAAGTTCCTCGTTGAATTCCTCAAGGAGTTTCTTCACCGGGTTTTCAAGAAGTTCTTCCAACTAGTATTATATGAGTTCCTAACGAAATTCTTCTTGGAGTTCCTCCAAAAATTCCTACGAGTTCCAATGGATTTCTTTCTAGAAGTTCCTCCGTGAATTCCTCGGGGAGTTCCCCGGAAATTTCGCTAGGTGGGCTTCGGGAAATTCTCTAGAAATTTCAATGGGATTTTTTTTTCTAGGAGTTCTTCCAGGAATTCATAGAAGAATTCTCCCGGGAATTCCTCTAGGAGTTCCTCCAGGAATTTCTCTGGAAGTTCTTCCTGGAATTCCTTCTGGTGGTCACCCGGCAATTCTTCTAGGAGTTCCTCCGAAAATTCCACGAGAAGGTCCTCCAGGATTCCCTCTAGAAGTTCTTCCAGAAATTCCTTTTATGAGTTCCTTCAAAATTTCCTCTAGGAGTTCCTCCGGAAATTGCTCTACCAGTTCCAATGGGATTGCTTCCTAGGAGTTCTCCCGGAAATTCCTCGGAGAATTCCCCCCTGGAATTTCTCTAGGCGGTGCTCTGGCAATTCCTTTAGAAGTTTCAATGGGATTTTTTTATCTA